>NW_005434495.1:90247-92152 GCF_000315625.1 Guillardia theta CCMP2712
AAATGAGAAAAAATGGGGCAAGCACCGAAGGTAAGGGCAGGTAAGCCCCTTCCGAGTGGGGAGGGGGAGGCGGGGGGGGAGGAGGCCGGGCGAAGGCCGGCCGGGCTCTCGGGCCCGGTCCGGACCGAGGCCCGGGTTAAGGGACGTGAGTCCCAGGGACCCATCCACAACCCACTTGCCACCTCATCCATCAGCCACTCACTGGCCGAAGGCCGGCCGAGACCGCAAAGGTGTGTCGGAGCCGAGAAAGCAACACAAGTAAAGCACGGACGTCCCAGGCCAAGGCCGGCGGAGGAAACTCCACTGGCTGAGGCCGGGGAAGACCACTGAAGTATATCAGAGGAGGGAGCAGAGCAGAAGCACGGCTGCCATAAGGGCCAGCCAAGTCGGGCCGAACTGCCAGGTCACGAGATCCCTGTTAGACTAGAATAGAGCAAGGTGAAAACAAGCCATGCAACCTACCTAGCATTCTAATAAACTCAACTACTACTACTACTACTACTAGGGTTTAGGGTTTAGGGTTTAGGAGGACTTACATGATCGGTTACTCACTTGCATGAAGAAACTCGAAGGAAGGGGAATCAGGATCCGACTCCAACTAGCAAAAGAATCTCAGAGACACATTCAAGAGGCAAAGGAAATGGCCAAGCAAGGAAAACAAGCATTCGCCTCGGGTTTAGGGTTTAGGGTTTAGGGTTTAGGGTTTAGCAGGCCGCCCCTTCCCGAGGCATGCACATCCGCGGCGCGTAGGGAGAGCGCAAGGGGACCGGTGGAAGCTGCGAGCAAGAGGTTCGTATAGTTCAAACAGCTTCTAAGCATGGTACTACAGTATGATGAGAGCGTTCGCAACCTGCTGTATCGGAGATCATGCCAATACACGCAGGGTGAGCGCTCTGGAGGCCACGTCGAGGAGGCCGCCGACCTCGTCGAGAGGGTGAAGAGCTTCGCGAAGCGGTATCCTGGTAGTAGGACAGCTCAGGCTTGCAGAGCTGAGGGGGGATGCACTCCCGACGCTATCGCTGAAGCCATCCGCTCGACATGTCGGCAGGCGAGACGCGACCTGTTTGAAGACTCTCTGAGTGAATGGAGCTCAGAGTCGAGAGCATGGTTTATTCAACAGATGGAGGAGGCCAAGAAGCAGAATGTCGAGACATACATCGGCACAGAAGGCACCGAGGGGACCTCCTTCATCTCCATGACTCTCCTAGGGATTTCCTCGATGTATGTTCGACAAGAAGAAAAGTTGAAATCGAAGCTTATGGAGCTAGGTCTCATGGTAGACTCAGTCGATGGAGTCGACAAGGCCATCATGTGGAAAGCACCTTACAGACCTGAGATAGCACGAGCAGACGACATCTCAGTCACCGTCTCCTTCCTTCGGAATGAAGCAGCCATGGAGCTATGGGAAGGCAGGAAAGAATACTGCATAGAAGGGAGAGCCTTCCGAGCCACAGAGGTGAGCATTGCACACGACCGGTCGTTCAAGCTTCGAGCCAAGCGAGGACCTTGGGGCAAGGGAGGGAGCCTTGCCGAGCTATCGCAGCTCTTAGCTCTCGGAGGAATGTCGACGGCTGAGATCGCTCAGATTTATCGATTTCAGCTGCTCTCGCAATCTCTTGCAGCCGCAGAGGTACAACCACTTGCAGGCATGCTCGTGCAGGGTCCTGGGCAGAGAGTTCGCAAGGGGCCGAGCCAGAAGACGTATGTCTCTGTTGGGGCAAGTCCGGGCACTCTCCAGCAAAAAGAGATAGAGTGGGTGATGAGCTCGCCTTCGACGACAAGACAGGAGCAGACCTTGGCCTAGTTCAGAGAGAGCGAGGCGATGGAGGGGGTGCATCTCACTCTCATCAGCGACGACGCCAAGCTCAGAGAGGCGTTTGCAGTCGAGCTCACAGCCGACACCTT
>NW_005434494.1:0-1947 GCF_000315625.1 Guillardia theta CCMP2712
TCTCTCACATGGTTGGTATCAGGACTCTCTCCATCATGGATATCGACCATGTTCCCATCCATGTCAAGTCAGAGATCCAGCAGGTACGCTGTTTAACCCTCTTCTTTGGGCCTTCCTCCTCTTGCTCCTCCCCCCTCCCCCTCCCCCCCGTTCTTTGACCTTGTCCTCGTCGTCCTATCGCCCCCGTGCCCGTGCCCGTGCCCGTGCCCGTCCCCGTCCTCGTGCTCGTCCCCGTCCTCGTCCTCGTCCTCGTGCATGTGCTCGTGCTCGTCCTTCGAATCTCCAATCCTCTTCTCGATCGCTCTTCTGCTCCTGCCCAGCTCACTCTCCATCAGTTCTTCGAGCTGTACAAGTCCCTGGAGGCCAAACCCGGGAAGCCCAAGTGGGTGAAGATCCGCTCGTGGGGAGACCGAGTAAGAGAGGAGGGAGCGATGGAGCTAGTGCTGACACTTGTTCTTTCCTGCTCCTGCTCCTGCTCCTGCTCCTGCTCCTGCTCCTGCTCCCGCTCCTGCTCCTGCTTTTCTTGGTTAGGAACAAGCTCTCAAGGAGCTTAAGGACTCCATCGACCTCTACGAGAAGTCGATGGCAAGAAATTCGTTCCTCCGTTGCCTGCACTTTGTCCTCGTCCTCGTCCTCGTCCTCGTCCTCGTCCTCGTCCTCGTCCTGTCATCGTTCTCGTGCTTGTCCTCGTGCTCGTGCTCGTGCTCGTGCTCGTCCTTGCTCTCTTCATTCTACTGCAATCTCTCCTCGTTCTGTTCCATCTCCCTCCTGCTCTCTCCAGTGGCTCCTCTGATGTCGAGCAGGACAAGGATTCCACAAAAGATGAACCTCTTCCTCCTGTTGGTAACGTTTACGAGCTCACCCCCGAACTCTGCAGCCTGCGGGAGGGAGCTCCTAGAGGTCAGTTGATGGTGGTGGTGGTGGTGGTGGTGGTGGTGATGATGATGATGATGATGATGATGATGATGATGATGATGATGGAGATGGAGATGATGATGGAGGAGATGGAGATGATGATGATGATGATGATGATGCTGATGATGATGCTGATGATGATGCTGATGATGATGATGATGATGATGATGATGATATGATGATGATGATGATGATGATGATGATGATGATGATGATGATGATGATGATGATGATGGAGATGGAGATGGAGATGGAGATAAAGATGGAGATGCATGTGCTAGAGACGAAGATTGAGATGATGATGATAATGACGACGATGATGATAATAATTGTGTTTTGTTCTTGATTTTTGTCTGTTTACTTTGCTTCAGGTGTCTGCTCTGCCTACGTAGAGGTGAAGAAAGGAGACGCAAACAAGTACGAATGGGACAAGGACACAGGTAGGCGAGGGTCGAAGGAGGCGCTGTTAGTATTAGAGTGCCAAGAGAGAAAATCAAGACCATGGAGGGGGGAGATGATAACACAATGGTGTACAGGTTTCCTTACACTTGATCGAGTGCTCCATAGCTCGATTTTCTATCCTGGTAAGAACGAGAAGTTGTGGAGTAGGAGGAGTAGGAGGAGTAGGAGGAGAGAAGCAAAGTGAAGAAATCGATCCTTCACAAGAAACAAGACCAGAAAGGATCAGGACAGAATGGAGGAGGAAGAGCGAGAGGGAGAGAGGCACAGGGAGGAGGAACGAAGGGAGGCAGGTAGGTAAAGAGGTATGGAGAAGAGAAGTAGCGACATTTGAGTTTGTTCTCTTTCTCTTATTCTTGATCTATAGGTGATTACGGTTTCATCCCACGCACTCTTTGCGGCGATGGCGACCCAATCGACGTTGTCGTGAGTGACTTTATGATGATGATGGTGGTGATGATGATGATGATGGTGGTGGTGGTGGTGGTGGTGGTGGTGGTGATGATGATGATGCTGGTGGTGGTGGTGATGGTGATGGTGATGATGATGATGCTGGTGGTGGTGCTTGGCTGT
>NW_005434494.1:2062-5591 GCF_000315625.1 Guillardia theta CCMP2712
ATGATGATGATGATGATGATGATGATGATGATGATGATGATGATGATGATGATGATGATGATGATGATGATGATGATGATGATATGATGATGATATGATGATATGATGATTGCGATGATGATGATGATGAGGATGATGATGATGATGATGATGATGATGATGATGATGATGATGGAGATGATGATGATGATGGAGATGATGATGATGACGATGGAGATAATGATGATGATCGAATTGAAGATAATGATGTCGTTGTTGCATGCCGCTTCTTGTATTGTTTCTCCTTCACTTGTGTTCGTATGATTCTTTTGCATTATGTTATCTCATTCTTTCTTCAGATTCTCTCCAACTTTTCTCTCACTCCAGGAGTTCTTTGCGACGTTCGCGTGGTGAGTCTCCTCCTCTTCCTCTACCTCTACCTCTACCTCTACCTCTACCTCTACATCTGCCCTGCCCTGCCCTGCCCTGCCCTGCCCTGCCCTGCCCTGCCCTGCCCTGCCCTGCCCTGCCCTGTCCTGTCCTGCTTCTTTCTTGTTCTCATGAACGTTTCAGGTCGGCGCTCTTGACATGGCGGATGAGAAGGGCGAAGATCAAAAGCTGCTCGCAGTTGTTGACTCGGATCCTCGGTATGATGAGAATGATGACGATGATGATGATGAATATTATGCAATGATGGAGATGGAGATGGAGATGGAGATGGAGATGGAGATGGAGATGGAGATGGAGATGGAGATGGAGATGGAGATGGAGATGGAGATGATTGGAGATGGTGGTGATGACGGAGATGATGATGGAGATGATGATGACGATGATGATGGTGGTGGTGGTAAAATCATCTCAATCTCTTCTGTTTTCCTCTTTTCGTTTCTCACTCTGTTGCAGTTGGAATGAGATTCAAGACCTTGGGGATGTTGAGGAGCACATCAAGAGGGAGATTGCTCAGGTCTATTGCTGGTGGTGGTGGTGCTGGTGGTGGTGCTGGTGGTGCTGGTGCTGGTGCTGGTGCTGCTGGTGCTGGTGGTGGTGGTGGTGGAGATGCTGCTGCTGCTGCTGCTGCTGCCTTTACCCTCCTGCTCCTTATGCTCTTTCAACGCCTCCTGCTGCTGCTTCTGCTGCTTCTGCCGTTTCCTTCCTCATCTTGTCTTCTATCCTTATTCTTCCTTCTTTCTGCTCTTCTGCAGTTGTTCTCTTGTTTCTTGTCTTTGTCTTGTCTTACATTCACTTCAGTTCTTTGAGACGTACAAGGAGCTGGAGAACAAGCCGGCCATCGTCAGCCCCTTGTGCAGGTGCATGCTGTTAATGCTGCTTATGAAAATGATGATTATGGAGATTATGGAGAGTATTATTGTGATGATGATGAAGATGATGAAGATGATGATGATGATGATGATGATGACGATAATGATGATACTTGAGATGACGATGATGATGATAATTGAGATGGAGATGATGGAAATGATGATGGAAATGATTATGATGATGATAGAGATGATGATGATGATGACGATAATCATTTCTTTCGTCTTTGTTATTGCTGTCATTGATGATAATTGTACTGATGATACGATCCGACGTTTTTTCTTTTCTCATTCACTCGTAATTCAGCCCGCAAGTTCGTCCTGGAGAGGCTCCGCTTGCTCCTCCTCTTGGATGTATGACCTCTCCTCCCCTCTCCTCTCCTCCCCTCTCCTCCCCTCCCCTCTCCTCCCCTCTCCACCCCTCTCCTCCCCACTCCTTCTCTCTTCTTGCCCTCCACTCTTCTCCTCTCTCCTCCCCTCTCTTCCACTCCTCATCTCTTCTCCGCTCTTCTCCTCTCTTTTCCTCTCTCCCACACAATCCTCCTTTCCTCCTCCTTTCCCTCTCTCCTCTCTTCTTCTCCACTCTCCCTCCTCATCTCTTCTCCTCTCGTGCTCCTTCTCTCTCCTCTTTTCCTCTCTCGTCCTCTCTTGTCCTCTCGTTCTCCTCCTCGCTCCTCCTCTCTCCTCATCTCTTCTTCTCACGCTCTGTCAGCTTTCCATCCTCGCAAGAAGACCAAGTTCGCCATCATTAAGGGCTGGGTGGACAAGGCTGGAGCTCTCAAGGTGAGAAATTGAAGGCAAAGACTGAAGGGAAGAAGAGGAAAAGGAGGAGAAGGAAAATGAGAGAGAGGAGAGGAGAAGGACGGGAAGAGGAGGAGAAGAGAGGAGAAATAAAGGAGGGGAGGAATAGCAGCAGCAAGACAGGAAGGGGCAGGAGCAGGAGCTGAGAGAAGAAAGGAGGAGCCGGAGGGAGAGGTTGAGCAGCAAGAGGATTGGAGGACGGGGAGGAGGCGGGAGGGAGGAGGATGAGGCTGACTTGTCTTGCAGCTGTTGGAGGCTGCTCAAGCTGCTTTCATGTCGACGGGAACGATCGGTAAGGAGAGATACATGAGAAGCAGAGGAGAAAGATGCAGAGGAGGGAGGAGGAGGAGGAGGGGGGGAGGAGGGGAGGGGGAGGGAGGGAGGAAAACTAGGAGAAGGAGGAGGAAAAGGAGGAGAAAGACGAAGAGGAGGCAGTGGTGGTGGTAGTGGTGATTGGAGGAGAAGGAGGAGGAACAAGAAAAGAAACAGGTGCAGAGGAGGACCAGGGATAGGACCAGAAGGAAGACATGGAAGAAAACAAGAAAGAGAGGGAGACGAGGACGAGGACGAGGACGAGGACGAGGACGAGGACGGGGACGGGGACGGGGACGAGGATAAGGACGAGGACGAGGACGGGGACGAGGACGAGGACGAGGAGCAGGTTGCTTCCCCAAGATGAAGAGACTTCACATCGGTGACAGCGCTCCTACTGTTTGTCACGCGATAGTGAGAGCACCGAGGTAAGGAGGAGAAAGAGGAGGGAGTAGGAGGAGTAGGAGGAGTAGGAGGAGCAGGAGGAGCAGGAGGAGCAGGAGGAGCAGGAGGAGCAGGAGCAGGAGCAGGAGCAGGAAGTGGCGGAGGAGGGAAACATTTCGTGTAAGCGTGGTCTGATTTTTCTCGCAGGAACACCAACGTCAAGTACGATGTTCTGCCCAAGACAGGACTGTTGAAGGCAGACAAGGTGAGGGAGGAGGAGGAGGAAGTCGTGGTAGTAGTGGAGAGGAGGAGCAGCAGAAGCGAGAGGACAAGGGAGGAGGAGTAGAAGGAGGAGTAGGAGAAGTTCGAGGAAGAGAAGATGCTGTTGGCGATTGTGGCGTTGAGAAGAGAGAGAGTAGAAGAGTGGATGGAGGAAGGACATGGGGAGGGGAAAGGAGCTGAACGTTGTTCTCAAGGTTCTTCATTCTGCTGTTGTTTACCCGGGAGATTTTTGCTCCCTTCCTCAAACACTCGCTGAAGATGGCAGGTACTGCTGCTGCTGCTGCTGCTCCTCCTCCTCCTCCTCCTCCTCCCTCCCTCCCTCTCTCCCTCCCTCCCTCTCTCTCTCCCTCCCTCCCGGACACAAGGGGGGAGCAACGGCTCCTTACATGTGCCTCGTCCATTTTTACCAGCCGCAGCTTCAGGCCCACACGCCCATCATACAGGAGAGAGCT
>NW_005434494.1:7182-14441 GCF_000315625.1 Guillardia theta CCMP2712
GAGGAGGACGAGGAGGAGGACGAGGAAGGGGAGGGAGGGAGGGAGGGAGGGAGGGAGGAAGGGAGGGAGGGAGGGAGGACTGACGTTGCCTTGCAGCTGCAAAGAATCACGCATGACATGGAGCTTCGACTGAACCGGCTCGAGGCGAGTAGATAGGTGGAGAGAGGAGGAGGAGAAGGAGAAATCTGATGCTGTGAGATCAGAATATCAAGGGAGTGATGACCAACTGAACATGCAAGGAGAGTCGGGACAGCAGTCACTGCAAACGTGCAAGATAAGATAGATAAGAAAGGTTCAGCGATTGAAGATCGATGAGCACATAGACTGAGTTTCAGTTGTGTCCTTGAACAAGAGCAATCTGTCATACGCCATGCTGGATGGATGAAAGCAGAGGGAGATCTCCTCTTCGCTTATTGATTCAAGATTGAGAATTGTTTTGTTTCGATCGTTTTCTTTCGATCAAAGAAGCGATGATGATTTGTTATCAATGAAGCTTTCGAAACAAATCGACAATGATGATAAGCGTCAGCCCTTTTCGTTTGAGTTTCTAAAAATGATCGTACATATCTCATGACAGGTGTGTTGAAATTCAACAGTTCATTATTCTACAACCATGTCTGTACACCTCCTCCCTCCTCCTCTTCCCCGTAACGCGAGGAAGGGAATACTCCAAACTCCACAAAGCCAGCAAGGCAATTGGTTGACTCCTCCTCTAGCTATCCTCCTGCTGCAGAAGGCTCCTCCTCTGCCTTATGAAGAATTTCTGAGCATGCGAGCGGACCTGAGAGGCTGTTCTCGTCCCCACCACCACAGCGATCACCTCCGCTACCCCCGGACCGAGTCGGATGCATGTGTTGTGCGTGGTGGACTTGGGTCCGAACCTCTCCAGCCCTACCAGGAAACGACTATGCTCCTCTAACGTCCAGTGCCCGGTCCTGCACCTGACTCCGCGGATCGTCGTCTTCAGCTCCGGTCGCAGGTCACTCAAGGATGCAACTCGCTCTGCCTCGAAGGTAGGAACAGGTTCTGACTTGACTACGACCTCCTCCTGCTCCTTCCTTGTCTCCTCCTTGACCTCCTGCTTGACCACCGTGTAGGCCTTGCAGTCTACATCGCTGAACACGTTGTTCAGCATGTCATTGTCCATCAGGTTCTCCATCGTATCGTCAAGCTGCAGCAAGTCCGACTCGTCTCCCTTGCTCCCCTGCTGTGTCGGCTCGAAGTCGACGTCGCTAGGGTCCGAGATCGCGAAGCCATTCTGAGATCCGCTCTCCAGCGCAAGCTGATCGCTCTCGAGGAAGAGAGCGGACACAGCTTCATCGACCGTGTCGAAGTTCTTCATGCTCGCAGTCTCAACTTCGTACATGACCTGAACCTCGCTGCTCCCCTTGCACTCCTTGTGAAAAGACTCCAGGAAGGAAGGGTCGTAGAGAACCGTCTCGGAGTCGTCTTCGTACATTTCAAGCGCCATGCCGCGCAGGTTTGCCGTCTTGCTCGTCATGTTCACGGATTTCTTGGCAGCAAACATTCTTAAATATCTCAGAGATGAACAGAAACTGTTCAGGGTCTCCTTGCGATGAAATAGTCAATCCGACCAAACAATCGGGAACTAGTCGCCCTGCTCTACCAGTCTCAACAAGAAAGCAAAGCAACAAAGAGAGACTGGGCAAATGTTCTCCGACTAATCAGCACCCGATCCAACTTTGTGTCTTACAGAAGCTTCACGACAAGGCGAGGTATGGAATGTCGCTACGAGGGATGCGTCCAATCAAATACAGCAAAATCGCCAGGATGGAAAGCGTCGAAGGGGAGGGGATAGGAAGTCGATGAGGGGAAACAAGAAGAAGAAGAAGAGTCAAGGGAGGGAGGGAGATTGTTGGCAGTGGAGCAAGGAGGAGGATTTGCAGCAAGGTATGCAGACCGTGTGGTGTGAGGAGTGGTTGGGATGGATGAAGGTTTGGAAAACCGGGGGGGGGAGAGATAACGGGGGCCAGGGATAGGGAAGATCGAAAGTAAGTCCTTTCATTTTTTTGAAGCTCGAAGGGGTGTGTTTAATAAGACTTTTAAGCATCCCGTCGTTTAAAACGGTAATAGTCATCTGCTAGCGAAGGACATGGTGACATCTCAAGGTCAGAGGGGGGTGGGGGTGCAACATAGTTAAGGCTAAAGGGGAAAAGGTGGGTACGTTTCTGGGCTTAGGCTGGGTACATCAGGCAGAAACCGACCGAGGTAGGGTAGGGTGAGCTAGGCGAGGAGGTAAAGCACCATTGCTGGGGAGACCGGTGGGCCATCAAATTTGTAGGGGTACTCCACATTGTTTCTTTTTGTCGCTGGTAAAAATGGTGGGTTATTTGATGGGGAAAGTGTGGTAGGGTACATATTGACTTCATCCAAAATGAGGGTAGGGTTATTTGAGTTGGGGTAGGGGGTTATTTTAATGGTACCATATTCGTAGTTTTCGCAAAAAAAGGGGAAATAGGGTGGGGGTCTTGCAAGGGAAATGGAGGGGTCATTGATAATGTCTCACACATAGTGGTCGGGGTGGTAAAAAATCCATGGGTCCATCCTCGCATGGCCCAAAAATTGCTCAAAAAAGGGGTACTTTTACGATGAAAATGGGGGGGAGAAATCGCAGTCTTGGGTCCTTTCCAACATGAGTAAGGTGGGGTAGGGTGTGTAGACTTGGAGAACAAAGGGGTACGAGTTGGTCAGAAATGAGGTCGGGGGGGGTAGGGTATGCTGACTATTCAGTAACAATTTGAAATCAACTCTTTTCGACCTCTGCTCGTCAGCATCGCACGAGCGGAGTGTGAATGCCCCTATATATCCCTAGATCCTACGGAGATCACTATGACTTGGTGTGTAGTCTGGTGCTAGAAAAATACCCCACCCCCAAATATCCTTTTCTGGACCCCATTTTTTCAAACACTTGCAGAATCCCTTGTAAGCTCCACCCCTACCCACCCTGAACATGGCTTGAGCCCCACCTCCAGTACCCCCTGTACTGATCCACCCCAAGTCATGTTTCACCCCACCCCCTATCTTTGAGTCAACAATCTAATCTAGGAGTAGCCCACGTGTGTTCTAATATTTTATAATTGTGTCATTAATGTAAGCTTCACATGGACGTACTATCTCAATGCAGGAAAACAACTTTCGATTATCACCATTAAATATGACCCACCTATGCTCTCTGCTGTATGACCCCACCAGTAGGAAAGTACCCACCCCCATGATACTGATTCTTCTGGCGCCTGCGGAAAAATTGATCCGGAAACAAAAGGGCCCGCGCAATGCCAGTCAAGTTTCCGAGACAGAGGGGGTGGTCGAAACATTTGGTCTGTAAAGAGGGGTTATATTGAGGAATTTTTCTCTCAAAAGTAGGGGTATGCAAAAAAACGAGGGGGTACTGTTGGCCCGGGCCTCCGTGCTGACCTCCCGGGGTGCCGGTACAGTCGACTCTCTTGATGTTTAACTTAACTTTGAGTAAAAGTTAGTGGCAGTATGAGAATGGGCAATCATCAATTTCCGGTGAACAAAAGTTTTGTTCATCGGAAATTGAGAAAAAATTGGATTGGGCGCAACACACAAACTAACAAAATGGTTCTCTTGAACGCGGGAAATGACGGCTGGCAGAGCATGAGAGCAAGGCCGATCACGCTCAACAGCTCTTACCTGCTGCGAATGCTCACTTGGGGAATCCCGGCATGACCACCCCATTCCTTCAGGGGAAGACGATACTCCACCACCGGGAGAAGGCATGTGGGATTGATCGCCCTCGCTTGGGAGCCATGCCGATCCCCACACGTTTTGTGTTGGTTGGTTTGGGGTCAATCGTCATTTCAAGCGCAGAGGTACAAGGCCCCGAATCTGCCGTAGGAGAGACGCTGATCGTTTGTTTTGCCTGCAGGGATTGCTTTCCCAACCCTCTTGTTTACGAATACAAGGAGGGGCAGGTAAACCTTCAAACAGCGAGCTGGAGGCGGCGAAGGCAAAGCTGGAACAGGCACGTGCAAGCAGGGACGAGATGCTGATATTCCAGGCGCATGATGATTTGCACCACCATAATTCTGAACTTGCGAGCTATCGCGCATCGTTAGCTTTTCCTATGGACTACCAAGGTAATCTTCCTGTTATTATTTTTTCCAAACCCGTGTGAGAGCGGGTGTTTTTTGATATAGACATCCAAGGCAGTCGTACTGATGGAATGCTGTTTGATAGTGCTAAGCGCTTTGGTTTCGAAATTTCGCCTTTCACGCCTTTCGCTGGAAGATGCAGCTAATGGCTTGAAGGAGAACCTAAAAAATGTACTTGAACCAAGGAACAGTAATTTCAGCGATTTCAATCCTATCGACAAAGTAGTGGAAGTTACAAGCAATGACAATAGTGTAACAGTTTCATGTATGATCGAGGCATGCTCGGGAAGCGGGAAATCTCTGTGTGCTGCAGACTACTTTTCTCGACACCCGACGACCTCGCTATACTTCGTGTTCGAATAAGTCCACGAACAGGAAATCTATTCAAAAGTACAAGACCTGACGTGTATCATGAACGCAGCTATCGATCTAAACCTTCGACAGTATAATTCCAGTATCAATGTCTTCAAGATCGTGTCAGGTGAGTCGACGGAGATCTCATCGATCAAGCTGGAGGACTACAGTTGGAACGTTCTTGGCACACTCGGCTATCTGTTTGGCAAGACCGCAACGCCCGCCAAGGTAACAGTGAAGCAAGCAAGGACCTGGATGTCGCAGCAGAAGTTGTGGGTTCTGGTTGATGAAGCGATTCCGAGGGAGAAAAGCAGCTTCGGTGTTGTTGACGCATTGGAGAGACTTTTGCTCCTGAAAAGAATTCTCCGTAATGCGGGTTTTCATTGCATCATGTTAGGATCTAACACTTTAGTGATGAATTTCAATGAAGCTACGCGACAGACGTTGGACAGCCGAGGCAAGAGCAAGCAGATCATCTGCGTCACCCATTGAGCCCTCCCTCCGATGATGCTACGATCAGCGAAGCAGAGAATTCTTCTCAAGCGACTGTTTGGGGAGGACAAGATCTCATTGTTGCTCGACAACGTGAACCCATGGTTATGCAGTGCTTTCTTGGAAGGAGTGAACGTCGATATATCAGTGGAAGACCCCGCAACTTTATTTCGTAACCTAGCTTATCATGTTCTGCAGCGTCTACGATCCGACAAGAAGAATTTCAACGACGCATCCTTGTATTCTATGTATTCTATTTTCACGAAGATATGTCTCGAGATGCAGAGGGATTTCGTCAAGTCTTGACTCCGTGCTTCTCGAATCTTGTTCCCCTTCGCGAAGGTGAAGAGCATGTAAATGAAAGTGAAGCGTACGGCTGCTATATGCGTTGCAAAAATAGTCAGAGACGGGACGGAATCTTCTACAGTCCCGTCGGTCAGGATGGAAGCAGAAAATCGGGACGTGCAGAGTTCAAGAACCGGAGACAGGCGGTTAGTGCATCGCAGCTGAAAAAGATTGTGAAGAAGTTATCTAGGCATGGGCACGACCTGCTGTTTTTCATGGCATCAAAGCTGAGAAAGTTCGAGAGCGAGCGAATTTTACCTTGTGGCGAAGAGGAGAGCTGGTTGCTGTTACACTGGAGGAAAAATGATGACGTACCTTGGCACACTTTCCACAGAGTGGTACAGGGAGCGAAGAGGTACCGAGTGTTGATTCTGATGCAGCTTGGACTTACAACGAATCCTTTTGGTCTGCGGACGATGCACCACGATGCATTAAAGGATGAAGTTCGCTTCTCAAAAAGAATGAGAGCATCCGAGGGATCAGACTCGCCCTCATTGCGAATGGAGTGCAAGTCCGGCAAGTCTGAGCGAGCCAGGGTGAACAGCAGACAAGGTGAGGCTTCGACTCGTGCGTGGGACGGGTGTGACCTCCTTGCTTTGCATGAGGAGGAGAGCCACTCCGAAGCAAGATGAGTGCCTGAATCCGCAGATGCTCTTGACGAAGAATAGCTATCCCTGGTCATTCCCCCAGGCTATGATCAGCTTGCCCTGAAAGTGTATCACAACCTTCATAACAGCCGCTGCTTTGCACCTTGATGTGATCCAGCAGGTTCTCTGAGCAGCCTGTGCCACT
Source organism: Guillardia theta CCMP2712 (assembly GCF_000315625.1). NCBI lineage: Eukaryota > Cryptophyceae > Pyrenomonadales > Geminigeraceae > Guillardia > Guillardia theta. Next base: position 13,302 of record NW_005434494.1, read on the forward strand.
GTACAACCCTTGACCGCATGGTTTCTGGTAGCCGCAAGTGACTAGATAGGGTGAGAAGGAAGCAGAACCAAAGCACAAGAGGGGACAGACGTAGGTTCATGAAGCTCCAATCTCTCAGGCGGACCAGCGATGGCCATGATTGATCCAGTTGAAATTTTTCGATGCTTGTTTTGTGTGATGAGAAATGTCTTGAGTAAACTGTGTTGCCTCAAAAATCTCTACCGTGCCGCTTCCTGCCCTTTGTAGCAATTCAGGAATTGCTTGTAGCAACTCCTAGCTCTTTTGTACCGATTCCTCATGGCTTTTCCTTGCCTGATTGTACGATGGTTGCTCCTATCTCTTCGCTCAGCCGCATTGCACACCTGCCGTTCCTCTGGCTTCTTCCGCACTCACCGACTGAAATTCACCTACCTTTCACATAACTCATATCCGTGTCTTGAATTGCTCATATCTTCCATCCTGCCCTGACGCTGATCGAAAAGATCGCACCAACGGACGGGCCAGCGGTGGTTCCAGCAGCCAGGTCTCCACCCCTTGATGCTGCCGATACACAAGAGGTAGCTTCATCAAGACTCTCCGGGTTGTAACTCTACATCTGTGATGGAATTCAGCATCAAGTTACAGGAACTCAGGAGAGAATTGAAATCTTGTAGGAGGATTCTTATCTCCCGAGTTCAACATTCTTTCTCAGTCTCCGCCGCCTCTCGGGAGAGTCTCAGTCCCAAGTCGGGTTCCCAAGATACTCAGTCACTGTCAGGATCAGTGAGCTCTTACTGCTTTCATCCACCTTGGCTCTTCTCTGCTACTCCCTGGTTCCTACTCAGTCAACTCCCTTCCGAAGCCAAGTTGATCGCTTGAGCCTCTTCCGTCCATTCACGGTCATCGTTGCCGATTCCCTCATGCTCTCCTCCTCCCTCGCCCCACCGCACATGGCATCGGGCAGATGAACAAACTGGTTTATTTCCCCTCTACTCATAATCCCTTCAGATCTTTGCAAACACTCTCTTGGCAGCTGCGATGGTCCTGTCAATGTCCTCGTCGGTGTGAGCAAGAGACATGAAGCCAGCCTGTGCGAACGTGAGAGGGAGAAATAGCAAGGAGGAGGAGGAGGAGGAGACGAGGAGGGAGGAGGAGGAGGGG
>NW_005434494.1:14541-15901 GCF_000315625.1 Guillardia theta CCMP2712
AAATCCACTCCATACTGATTCCGTTGCTCTTTTCCGGTTCCAGAAGGAGGGGCGAAGGAGGGAGAAGCAGGCCAGGGGGGGGGGGGGGGGTTTAGGGTTTAGGTAGCAGGAGGAGCAGGAGGAAGAGGCAAGTTTGCAAAGGAAGAGCGGTAAGGGACCTCAAACTGGGAAGGAGCAAGATACACGCCCTCCTCGAGCATGGCCCTGTGCCATCTAGCGAACTTGGCAGTGTCGGACTTCATGGCATCCTGAGAAAGCAGATGAGGCGCTGATAGGAGGAGGAGGATCAGGAGGAGGAGGAGGAGGAGGACCTTGAAGTTGTTGACAGGCCCCTTGCAGAAGAAGAATCCAAACATGCCGCTGCATAAGAGTGAGAAACAAGAAAAAGAAAGATTGAGAACATAAAACTGCAAGAACAGCGGTAGAAGGATTGTGAAAACTGCCACTACCAGATCATATCCACCATCACAAGATGTAACCATCATCACCATCTTGTAATGGTGGATACGATCATCTTGCTCAGCTGACAAACTTGGCCAACTTCCTCTTCCTCCTCCATCAACACCACTTACTCGTCCTCCTCCTCTTCCTCCTCACCTGATGCTTCCACCACAAACCTCATGACCAGCCGCCTTGCCAGCCTCAAGGATTCCGTTGATAAGCTTCTTGGTCAGGCGATCGAGTTTTTCGTACTGTCCGGGACGCTGAGAAAGATGTCAGAAGGAGAGGAGATGAGAGGAGATGAGAGGAGATGAGAGGAGAGGAGAGGAGAGGAGAGGAGAGGAGGGAAGAGGAGGAGAGGGGAGGAGAGGGAAGAGGGAAGGGGAGGTAGATGAGAGGAGGGAGAGAGCCAACAGAACATGTAAGAAAGGAGGAAATGAGCAACAGGCAATGTTGGATGAAAGCAAACTACCACGAATGAAAAATACTAGAGATGTGTTGCTAAAGGGTTGAATTTCGTCATGGTATACAACGATCATTATCATCTTATCAAATGTCGTCACCAACCAGGACAAGATTTCACCATCAGATATCCCTTGTTCCTTCATACGTCAAGGACAAGGCGGAATGAGATGGTGGAAAGTGGAGCAGGATGGAGAGGATACCAGGATGATGGTAGAACAGATACAGCAAGAGAGGACAAGAAATGTGTAGATGAGAACAAGAGAGAGAGAATTGAGATTGTCGTAGTGGGCTGAAGTTTCAGGTGAAAGGGAAGGAGGAAGATATTGTGAAGTTGAAGGGAAACCAAGGTGGAGGACGCAGAATAGGTAAAGGAGGACGACCAAAAAGAGGAGGAGGAGGAGGAGGAGGAGGAGGAGGAGGAGGAGGAGGAGGAGGAGGAGGAGGAGGAGGAGGA
>NW_005434494.1:21612-98591 GCF_000315625.1 Guillardia theta CCMP2712
AGGAGGAGGAGGAGGAGGAGGGTGCTGTCTCTACTTCCTCTCTTGCCTTCGTAATAGAATGCATTGTAATGCTCTGTTACTCTTTGTTCCTCCATCCAACCTCTCTACCTCTTCCTCCTCCATGTCTTCCTCTCTCACCTTGGGGACTCCAGGAGAGTCAGGAAGTCCGAGAGTGATTACACCAGATCCAGCAGAGACAAGGAAACCTGATAGTGTATATCAGCAAACATGCAGAGAACAAACATGTGAGGAAAAGAGAAGTGATTGTCAGACAAGTCATGTCAATATCATCGAATAGATTTACATAAGTCATTGTGTTCGGCAACAATTTGCACTTGTTCATGAGGAATACTACATACAGTTTCTCATCAATAGAAAATCTGATGGTCATTACAAGTGATTGCGTCATTTTGTACACCACAATGTCATCATCATCATTATCAACGTCTCCAATAATCATCATCTCACCGTCAGCATGCCCGTGGTAGCATCCCTCAAACTTGATGATCTTCTCGCGTCCAGTGTGTGCGCGAACAAGACTGACAAGAAACAGACAAGTCAGAGTGCTGCTGCTCATTGCTCTGATTAGCACGCTTCTAAGTGACTTCTACAGCGCCAATGATCCCTTCTTCCTATTCATACTCCACCCTCGCTCTCTCATCCATTTCTTCATCCCATGCTTTCTTCAACTTGCAACTTCTCTGATGCATCTACAACATGTTTGGATTGTATTCCTACCGGAGCATTCCCATGCAAGCCTCTGTTCCAGAGTTGGTGAAGCGAACCTGACACGAGAACAGTCAGCATTATTCTTGCAAGCTCAACCATATCCTCATGGCAAAGATTTTCAAGCATCAACCACATCGTTATAGCTTACAACTATCATCATCATCACCATCATCATCACTGCAAATATGTTGTAGTTTCAAAACATCTATCAGTCTTATGATCTTACCATCTCGACGGAGGGGACGGCATCAATCACCATCTTGGCGAGAACATTCTCTGCGGACAATGATGAGCAACATGATCAAACTCACTCATGTTCTCTTCTTCCTCCATCCTCACATCTCAACTTCCATGTTTTCATTCCCTGCATCTACAACATGTTTGGATTGTATTCCTACCGGAGCATGCATCTACAACATGTTTGGATTGTATTCCTACCGGAGCATTCCCATGCAAGCCTCTGTTCCACTCCCCTCGCCAACCCTTCCTCTTTATCTTCCTGCTGCCATCTTTGTTCTCCGTTCATGCTAATCTATCATCCCTCCTTTCTTCTCCTCTCCCTCTCCCACCTCATCCTCCTCTCCTATCTCTTTTCCCTCTCTCCTCATCTCTTCCCCATCCTCTTCTTCATCCCACCACCACCACCACCTCTCAATTCTCATCTCACCGTTGAGGGAAGGAGCTCCGAAGGACGTTCCCTTCTCAAGGGTAGCTCTGAGAGCATCGTTCACTTCGTCCACGCAGTGTCCGCAGATGGCGGGGCCCCAAGTTCCAACGTAGTCGATGTACTTGTTGCCATCGACCTGAAAGGTGATGTCACCTTGACGATCAGATGTATCATTATCATCATCGTTATCGCCACCAGCGTTCGCACCACCATCATCATCATCGTCATCGTCATCGTCAAAATTATCAGCATCGTCATTTGATTTTCATCGTCATGATCATAGTCTCAATCATCATCATCTCATCAATCACCACCCCTCCCCCCCTCCTCATCATCTTCGTCATCATGTAAACACAAGCTTCTTACATCCCAGGCATACGCGCCCTTGACCTTGTCAAACACAACCGGATCGCCTGAAGTGCTTGTCAATGACATGTTGAGACTTGAATGAGATGTTTTCTTCACCTCCAACAGACTTGAACGCGCGAACAGGACTGGAAACTCCTCCAGGCATCAGAGTCTGAGCGTAAAGATTATTATGTGACGGACAAAGTTGCCTCGGCAACCACAGCATCCACGACGAAAATATTCTACACATGCTTGAAGCAAAAAAGGCAGCAAACAACGGCAACAAAATGCAATCAAAGCTTCTAGCAAACATCTTCCGTCACATCGTACAGCATCTTTCAACAATAACATATCTGAACATTCTCATCTTTCAGATATCATATTGCAGTGGTCGTCTTGCAGTGTTGATCTCTCATCTCCGAAATATCCTCACCTTAGCTTCGTCCATGATCTTCTTGGACTGGGTGGTAACGAACGCAGTGGCCTCCGCTGCACGAAGCTGGGAATGATTCAGTCAGCAAGTCAGCGTCTGAGCATTGTGGAAGTACGGAGATCGCGGCGTTCTTCTGAGCAAGACGGCCATTGTTGGAGTTGAGGAGCAATCCTGGGAGAATGGTCATGATGCTGGTAGAAGAGTCTAGGATGAAGATGGTGGAAAGGATTGAAATGTGAGCAAGACAAGTGGAGATAGTTGGGAGGGCCAACAGTGAGAGACAATACGATTGTGCGAAGAACAATGAGTGACATGTCAATCCATCACAAATACGAAGACGAAGATCTCAAAAGAAAACTTTCAGAGGAGGAGGAAGCCAGATAGCAGGAGGAGCATAGAAGATGACGTAACCATGCGCAGCAATCCGAGGCATTGGACTGCAAGTCACAGGAGAGGCAAGAGGAAGGAGGAACAGGATCGGACAGGCATAGAGTAGGAGCTGACAGCATGACAGGATGGCAGTCTTCTACCATTTGGCGCAAAAGCGGCGGCAGCAGGAAGGAGGAGGACGACGGTGGACTTGAGCATTGCGGACGCCTAAAGCCTTGACGGAGGTGGGGGTTATGAAAATTTCAATCAAAACATACGGTGGGTACTCATGGACCCGTACTTTGGATAAAATTAATGCCTGAAAATAAGGGGTACGATACAGAGATTTGAAATAATGAGGGTAGGGGCATAAATCACATGCAAGGGGTAGGGTCATGGGTTTGTGGAGGCCGAGGAATACTCGACAGGTTTTTGCAGCCACACTAACCCCACCACCCCCTCATTGCTACCCTACCCCGATTTTGAATGCAAATAGTGATGTTGAACCCGCTGAAATACCATGATCATTTATATGAATTTCAGGGGTGGTATACCACCTCCACCTACCTCAATGGTTGCCCACCCACAACTCAGAGCTACCCACCCCCTCGAATGACCCTTTGCCATCGTGTCACTCAGGTGCCCGCTACCCCGCCGGCCTCCTCTCAGGCCCTGGGCCTCCGGGCCAGCCTGAGCCGCACGCACCGGCGGTCACCACCGGCGCCCCCGGGCCCGGCGCCCGGCCTTACAAGACTTGTCTCAGACTCGGCTCGGCCGATCATCCGATTTGCAAACGCATCCGAGTCCGGTCCAGGATCTTTCGTCACTCATCGAGGTCACTCATCATTTCACTGAAAGGCCCGCCCCTGTACGCCAGATGTTGATCCCGGGCTTCGCTGCGCAGGCGCGGGCGGCCGGGCGGCCGGGCGGGGCCGCTACCGGCGAGTACTACTAGGCTCGTGACGCGCGGCACGGTACTCGGCTGAGTGCCCGGCATTACCGGGTACCGTACCGTAACTAGCAAGCTGATGGCTCCGATCTCGGCGGACGCCGCCGCGGTCACGTCGGTCTCGGCCTGCCACCAGGCCCGCCGGGGGCCCGGTCGGCGCGGCCCGCGGTCGTAAGGCCGCCAGTCTCGGACTCCGCCCGGAACCGTGCCACGCAGGCTTCACTGAGGCTGAGCGGCTTGCAGTGCTTGAAGCCGCCGTTGGTCACTGCCCGGTGATCGAGTCGGACACGGTACTGTTAGGGCCAACCAGGCGGCGAAGATGAAAAGTAACTTGAAAGCAATTTAATGACAGTGCTCAAACTCAAAAACAAACCCATCATGATTATTCGAAAGTTCGGAGAGTGCGGTGGCATTGCTACCTTCTCAAACTTCTCACTGAGACCTAGGATTAAAACGTACGTTCATGCATGCCGGCAATAGATCTGGTCGTTGATCGTCCCTTACATGTTCTTCAACAAACTGCTCGTCACTGATGGCTAAGAACGTGGACCATCCCTTCCTCCATCAGCTCCTGCAGCTCCTCACTGCGACAATCCCACAAGAAGAACTCTGCTTGGTCCAAAGACTTCCCCTCGCTTTCGAGGCATACACTTGCAGGGACCTTCTGCTCGTTGCTTTCTCCGTTATGCCCCTTTTCTACAGTCGCTCGTTGATTTGCCGCCTCCTTCTCCTCGAGCTTGGAACCCTCGGAACTCAGTTGGGAGCTTTTCCGGGACACAGGATCCCTTCCGTCAAACCATTGAAGCACGCCTGACGCATCCATAGCTTTGCTTGCAAGGACCGAGCTTCTCTCTCTCGGCCAGCTGTCAACTCCGAGCTGCTTGCTTGCATTCTTGAGTGCAGTAAGGGAGACACCCTGCGAGCAAGGTCAGTCCGCAACGCATCTAATCTCGCCAACGACATTGCTTACCAGGTGTCTTGCAGCATCTACTTGCTTCATCGAGAGGAGATCATGCAGGTCTTCGATACGAATGGTGATCTTGGTGACGGGAGGCCTCGTCGTCTCGTTCCTCCTCTTGCGCAGATTGATGGTGACTCGAGTTGAGCTCATGTTCAGTTGTGAGCGCGGGATTGTCTCAGATGTTTTGGCTCTCAGATGTGCGTGAAAGTGAGCTTGAAACTCCTTTCACTGTTCCGAATATAAGATGAAAAAAACACCACGTCTCAGGATGTTGCGCACTCACCGGGGGACAGGAGTTCACGTGAGATTCCACACACGGCACAAGGAACGATCCTCGTGCTGCTTGAGGCAAGTTCAGGTAGAGGTCTCTTACACCCGAGCAAGAGGAGAATGCTGAAGGGCTGAGGATATGCGCAGAAGCAGAAAGGAGCAAACGGGAAGGAGCAGAAGAAGAAGCAGGGTGTAGGAGGAGTGGGGAAAGTTTCAGTAGGGGAACGGAGATCGGTGTGCGACGTGCCGGGTACCTTGTGGCAGGGTGAAAGCGCACATGTAATAACCCTTTTACAAGTCATCACCATTTTTACAACACAATAACAATATAAGGAGGTTATCTAAAACATTATAGCCCTATCTAGCCTTTTTATTGCATCGTTCCGTGCTCCGGTCTAACCTGAAGATCGCACCCTTTCCCATCAGATTTGAGTTTAGTGAAAGTTGGCGAGTTTTTACTGTTCCCTGATTCCTTAGCTATAGCTCCAGACTCGCAGCGTTGATGCTTTGTGACCTTTTCGTCTGTTTTCTTTGCCTGCCAGCTGGAATTTCGCCAACTACCAATGGAAGAACGATATATCTCCTCCCCAGCGGTGTGTGATACCATGCGTGTCATGAATATTGCCATCTTTTTACAATGGGGGGTGATTGCATTTCAAAATTGATCCGAAGCTTACGAAAATTTGATCCTGTATATTGTTTGACTAAAATAAATGTATCAATTTTGATGGGGTCTGTGTGGGATATGAAGCATCAAGAAGGTAAATCAAGATACCTCTGCCGGTGGCCCGACAGGGTTTTGACTGTTTAAGTCCATACTAAGAGACATGTGGTCAGATTGGTTGGAACGATCAGCCGAAGACGAACAAGAAAGCAAACAGTCTCAAGATCATGGAGACCTGAACGCCAGCTAGCAACCGCGCCGCTCTTATCTGTCATGCAGCACGAAGGGAGTTTGCACCCATAGAGCTTCATGTATCACGGGTGACGTTGTGAACATGACTAGAAGCCCTTGACCACCAGAGTCCTTGACCAGGGATGATCGATCTTGCGTTCGTTGTGGATCGAGATTTCTTGCCAATTTCTTGCGTACAACAGCCAGCAGCTTCCTTGACACTTTTTCACCACGGAGAAACAGGGAGGAAGAGAAATGCGCGTTTCGGGGAGACCAGTTTTAGAATACTTCCACCAAATTGATCTCAAAGGAATTGCTTTCTAAGGTGACTGAGCCTGTCTGCGAAATTCAGTGTCACCACAACCAAAGTGCTCGAGTTGTTGGATAGTTCAGTGAAGAAAGACTAGAACAATTCCGTAGATGTCAGTTCTGTTCTTCTGGCAATGCAGATTTTGAGTTCACTACACACCTGGGCTATCCTCCAGATTTACACTGATCACCTGGAGGCAATGCTCAATAAACCTGCTCAATCAACCTGCAGTTGGGACCTCAAGGGTGTTGTCATAGTAGCAGGCAAGTTTACTTCATACCTAAACTAACTTACAAATCCTGATAAAAATTTTGATCTCATGTGATGTGATCACACTGGCAATTCTCTTAGCTATTAAAAAGGAGTTCATTTTCACAGCAAACACATCAAGCCAAGGGGCCAAGAGGCTGAGCCCTCTGATACAAGCAGGCCAAGCAAGTTCATGTCGATACAGTTGTGTAGTTCCTAACATGTCGCAAGGCCTCCTCCATCAGCTCCCTCTGCCCCTCCCCCCGGCATCCCCCCCACTCCCTCTTCCTTCCCTCTCCTGTCAATTCTCCCATCCTCTTCATCCATGCTCCCTTCACTAGCTCCCTCTGTCCTGTCCCCTCATCTTGCAGAACCTTCACTGCCTCATCATCCTCTTGCGAGAAATCATCACAGCAGCATCCTCCTGTAGACCCTTCATCGTTCTTATCCTCTCTACCATCCTCCGCAACCTGCCGACCGGAGCACTGCGACAACCTACCGCCATGTATGTGCTCCTGTTCCGTCCTTTCCTGCCCCCCGAACCACTCCCGCACGTCCCACGCCTCCCTCCTCCTCGCTGCCAGTAGCTGGCTCCGCTCCTTGGGCCAGCTCTCCAGCCCCAGCTGCCTGCACGCGTTCTTGAGCGCCGTCAGAGACACCCCCTGCTCCCATCCAACGTCAGATCAAGCCCCGCCCTCCTCCTCCCGTCACAACAGCACGCGCTCCCCTAGCAGACAGGTCAGGCAGGGGTCATACCAGGAGCTTGGCGGCGTCGACCTGCTTGTAGACGAGGAGGCGCTGGAGGTCGCTGGCGGTGAGGAAGATCTTGGAGGCCTGGGGCTTGGCGGAGTCGCCAGCTTTCTTGCGGACGTGGATGGTGACGAAGGTGGGGCCGAACACGTTCATTCCTTGTTTCAGTTGTTGTTTGCAATTACTGCGCAATTGATCTGGAGTTGTCTAAGTACAGAAGCAATCAATGCTCAAATTCAAGATACCGGGTTCAAGATCAAATCTGTCGATGCTGTAGTGTTTGTTTGTTCTGTTTCAGGCAACGACGGTCTTGCAAGGAGAGATCAGAGTGCGCGGTTGACAGTTATGTACCGCGCCGGGTCAGACATGGAGGGGTGCTCAGAAGTTGATAGCACCGCCTTTGTCCTGTTGCTCGGAACGGCCAGTGAACCTGAAAGCGTAAAGATCTCAAAAATATTTAACAACCCACCCTACCCCGTGACAGACAACCCCCTTTAGAACCATTCATACCCCACTATTCTATATGAGAAGTACCCGTGTTCCGGACGATTTTGAGAATCTACCCCTGCAAATGAACCACCCACCCCGATAATTCCCTTGACATTGCGGTACCAACAATGTACAATACCACCCTACCCATCCTCACAGTATCAATTATGCAAAGTACCGGTACATTCCTGAGACTGAACCCCTGGGGAATCCGTACTGCGGCGCAATGTGGCGATATTCGTCCCGATCATTTTTTCGCGCCCCGCATGTTCAATGCTCTGTCCTCCTCCTCCTCCTCCTCCTCCTCCTCTCCGTTCTCCTCTTCCTTGTCCTCCTTGCTTCCCTTCCTCTTCCTCTTTTCCTGTCCCCTTCTATCTTCCCTTCTTCGATCTTCTCTTCGCGTTCCATTCGAGACCACCTCATGCTCCCCCCCCTCTCTTCTCCTCCACATACGTGTCATCTCATCTCATCTCTGCCCTTCATCAGTTTTCGCCCTGTGTACAACTGTTCTTAGCTGACGACCATTGCTGGCTCATTTTGCCTGCACCTTGATTTTTCTTGATTTTGCCGTAAGGGCTTCTGGTGTTGTGATTTCGTTTTCCGTTGGCCCATTGTTCAACTTGATCCTTGTCCCCTCCCCTCCCCTCCCCTCCCCTCACCTCACCTCTCCTTACCTATCCTCTCCTCTCCTCTCCTCTTCTCTCCTCTCCTCTCCTCTCCTCGTTTCTCTTCTTGACTGTGCATCCATCTCATAATCCTCAATGCAGGACCTGACTGCAGTAAGGCAGACAACAAGCATGGAAGTAGCTGTAGCGTACGTAGGAGCAGGAGTACTCGGGACAGTGGCGACGGCGCTGGGTATAGCAGGTAAACGTAAGGGCAAGTCTGATACAAGGTTGTGTTGACACCTGGAAACTTCAGCTGTCGCTCCCGTAGATGATGCGATCGATCGCAAGGCCGGAGCCTCTGACGAGCACCTGGAAGACGTAGAGGCTGGAGGACACCCGGCGATCAAACTGGTTGGCCGGGAGGATTGACAGCGGACGGAATATTTTCAACAGCGATACCAGATCACTGAAGAGGAGAAGGAAGGGAGAGGAGGATGATAAACATGTAGCGAGAGTGAGAGAACAAGATGTTTGAAACCACTTGGCTCTCTTGTACATTCGGACGCAACGAGACAGGAAGCGTTTGCAATTGTTGATAATTCGTGTTTGGGAACAACAAGAAGCAGCTCATGATATTCTCATCTTTGATTAAACCTTGAAACCCCAACTTCCCATACGAACAACACTCCTCCGCACTTCACATGCACAGCTCTGCCGAGCTCAAGCGCTCGGTCCTCACTTCTCGCACTCTGCTGACCTTGCATACAAGGTGTGATAGTCCAAGATGAGGAGGTCAGACAGGTAAGCCTCCACCGGCTCGATCACCTCGTGTCAAAGTTTCAGTTCACAGCGAGTCAATTCAACTCCTCGCAATACCTGGAAGTCATAACGCCAGTGCTGATGTCGGATGATACTTTTCACCACTCGCGCCAGCTCCCTTGCCTTGCTCACGTTGATAAGCCCCGCTGCCGTCACCTCCTCCCCCAGACTCCTGTGCGCCTCTGCGAGCATGAGCATGTACCCCTCCAGGAAGGGGACACAGGGATTCTCAGGTCGAGACTCCTGCAGCTTGTGGATGGAGCTCAGGTCGTTTGCTCGCAGCGAGCAGGCCTGCCCGAGGTGCGCAAAGAGCGTCAGCGTCTTGGCGCTCTGCATGGCCTCGCTGTTGGCCTTTTTGAGCATCCTCACAGGCTTGCAGTGGAGCCCGCGCCATATCGCCATCATCGTGCTGAAGTTGCTCATTTGAAGACACTCGTCCGCCACCATGACGAAGAACTCCAGCAGCTGTACCCGCCGCGCGTGCTCCTGCTCTGAGATGATGGTCGAGGCTACCCAGCAGCTCAGGACCCTGTTGGACTCGATGAAGTCGCGGATGGGAGAGGCCTTGGGGAGGGAGCGAGTCAGCGACCTCTTGTCGTTGAGCGAGAAGACCTCCTCGTCCTCGTTGGAGAACGGGAGACGCCGCCCAGCTAGGGCCTTGCTGCTGTCCAGCAGCTCCTCGTAGCTGATGGTGAAGAAGTGGCGAGACTCCATGAGCGTGAGCTGCCGGGCCACGTCGGCAGAGTCCAGCTGCAGGAGGTGCCAGGACCTGAGAAGAGGTCAGACTGGAAGACGAGAGAGGAGGATGGGAAATCGAGGAGGAGAGGAGGGGAGGGAGGAGGAATACGTGACAATGAGGACAGAGAGGAAAGAGAAGGTGGGAACGAGGGAGAGGACAAGAGCGAGAAAGGAGGAGGAGCAGGAGGAGGGGAGGGAGGAGGGCAGGCATGGCTACCTGTAGTTGTGCTCAATCCTGCTGGCGTCTCCCGATCGGCCCTCAGCGATGTAGGCCTCGTGGATCTGCAGCAGAGACAGTCTGTCTTCCAGCACTCTCCTCATCACGTCCTTGACAAGCATCAGGCTGCTCCAGTCCAGCTGCGGCTCCTGCTCGAGGCCCAGCTGGAGCCGCGGGAGGCCGTTGGGAGGGGACTGCTGGTCCGTGGACGAGCTGGTCATGCCGAGGAACGAGGTGAGGGAGGCGGCAAGAGCCGCGTCGGAGAAGTCGCGGAAGAAGTCGCGGAGCCACACGAGGACGATGCTGCAGACTTTGTGCCGCATGACGACCAGCTCGCTCTCCAGCTCGGCCTCACTCTCGTACCGGTGATCCACCCCGAACCGGAGGGGCCCGACGGCGGCTCGGAAGCGGGACACGAGCTTGCCGAGGAACGCCTGGTGGGAGCTGGTGACCCTGTGCATGAGAACGAGCGTGACCATCAGCTCATCATCCTCGGCGATGTTGTCCGGGGACGTCAGGAACCCGATGAGCGCGTTGATGCTCGCGGCTACCACCCGCCCCCCCTCCTGTTCCACCTCCCCACTTGTCCTGCAGCTCCACTCCGGGTCCAAGTCCCTCCTCCTCGTGCTCTCAGCTGGGGACGAGGTTGGGCCTGTGGCCTTGTTGTCCCTCGGAGCCAGGGGGAAGGATGGCTCGATATTTGCTATGAGGGGAGATAGGGAAACGCTCTCCTTCAGCCCCTGTTGCTCCTCGTCTGCACCACGACAGTCAGACAAGCCCCGAGGCCTCAACCTCCCACCATCGAAGCTGAGGACCAGCGTGGAGGTCCCGCCGTCCGCCATGCCCGTCATCGCGTTTGACACGTCCGACTTGACTCGCTGGGACAGACTGAGGGTCATGGCGAGGGTCTCCGACAGCTCTGCGGCCGTTACGCGTCACGAGGGGTCGGCAGGCCGGGGAGCGTTACTGACCTTCTTCCAGCTCATGGGGCAGACAGACCGAGTCAAAGGCGACGTCGGAGGCAGCTGAGCTCGCGTGCTCCCTGTCGACCTCTAGCTCGGCTCTTCTTACCTCAGGCGCGCCGCTCCCGTCGCTGTCGCTGTCGCTCGGGCAGGGGCTGCTGAGGAGGAGACCACAATCACTCCTAAGAGCCTCCGACGTAAGGGTCCTTCTGCTCCGAAGGATCCGCGAGCTCAGCTTCTCGATCTCCTCCCGCAGCGCCTTCACGTTCCCCTCCAGCCGCATGTACTCCGCATCCTCCCACGGGTTGACCCGTTGCAGTCGCTGCTCCAGCGCCTCCAGCTCTTTGGCGATCGCTGCGGTCCCCGTACATCGGGTGCGGTCGGACCTGCGGAGGGATCAGAGGAGAGGAAAGGACAGCTGGGATACCTTGCTCCTCCTTCGGTGTTGTCCCCTGCCGTCGAGTCTGTCTTGATGTGCACCGAGGCTCTAGAGTCGTTGGTGCGGACTCTGCCCGACGGCCTGCTGGAGGGGGTCGGCTCAGCTGAGCGATGCCCCGGCCTGTCACTGTCCTTGCGGTTGCTCCCTCCCTTGCTCTCCTCCTGCCAGGACAGGTCGGCTGCGTTGACCTGCAACGTCATGATCGGCCATGCCATGTTCTTCTCCGGCTGCCTCCACCGCACGCGCGTCCTGGACCCAACGCTGACTCGCTTCTGATCGCAGAGCACAAGAGCGACGTCCTGGTGGTCGACCTGATCAGAAGACTTGAGCTGCTCGTAGGTCACGAGCCTCGACAGCTGGGAGAAGATGGCGAACGACTGCACGAGCAGGAAGCAGTCGTCTTCGTCGGGGTAGCTCAGGAACTGAGCCTGCACCACCCGTCAGCTGCCAGGACCCCTCGGGCAAGCTGACCTTGTCCCACAGACGGGGGGTACCGAGAGAGTCGAGGGTATCAAACGCGACCTCGATGTTGCTCTGGAGCTCCTGGATCTTCCTCGGGTCCCCGAAGACTCTGGTGATGTCGAACGGCAGCGCTCGCGAGAGCCTGCTAACGGCAAACAGCGAACAGCAGTAGGGAACACCGGTCCTGACGCGTGAGGGTGAGCAGCGAGGAGCAGCGGAGGTTGTGACAAGGAGGAGGAGGAAGTGGGAAAGGTGCACAAGAACAGAGGAGAACAAGGAGGAGGAGAGGAGGAGAACAAGGAGGAGGAGAACAAGGAGGAGGAGAGGAGGACGAAGTCAATGAAGTGAGAAAGATTGAGGATAAAGATGGGGAAAACCAAGGAGGGGGAGGAGGAGAGCAAGAGAAGAGGAGTCAGGGAGGGGGCGGAGGGTTGTGCTTGAGTACCTGAAGAACTCCCAGTGTTGCGGAGCTTGCATCCTACCATCGTGGGTGTCGGGGAGCAGAGGAGCTGAGAGGTTGCACATGCTCTCAGTGTACTCGATGGTCGACTTGTACCACTCCATCATCTTGCTCAAGTTCTTGTTCACGTCATGGACTGCATTTGCCCTGCAGGTGTTGAATATCTGCAAGATTGCTACAGGAGAGCCGTTGAGGAGGAGTCCAGCAGGGGGAAGAGACTTGCTTCCTTCTACGATCCTCGTCTTCATGTGTTTCAGCCCTTCCTCCATGACACACCTGGCGTTAGCGTTCTTGAGCTCAACACTGTGGATGCTCATGATCTTCTGCTCCGTCATCTTTGACTTGCTGTGGTCTCTGCGGACTATCATGCTCCTCGCCGCGTGCGGGCCATGTTTGATGGCGTCGAAGAATCGCTCGATGATGTCATCGCTCGATACAGTCGCCGGTATCATCCTGCACAGCAGCAAAGTGACGAGCACGCTATCGTCGACGCCTTCAGGCAGAGGCAGCTTGAAGTGATGGCTCTCCTCCAACCAGCCTGGGTTGCAGCTCATGGCGAACACAGGACAGAGGTACCTCGCCCATCGCCTGCAGAGCTTGCCGTCTACCGTTGACTTCCCTTCCACTGCCTCTTCCTGCCTGGGAGTGACTGACAGTCGGTGCCGAGGGGTGTGGGGGTCTCCGATGCCGCCCCCGTTGGTTGAGGGGCGTGAAGCTGAGTGAGCCGAGGGAGCATGCGCTGGTGGTGAACTGGATACGGGACGAGGAGTGGAACTGCTCGAAGGAGGAGGAACATTGTGCCGCAGGGGGGGAGACTGAGAGGAATGGGACGAATTAGGAGCCGTCTTTCTTGAGCGATCAGGACGGGAAGGAGGAGGACTGAGGTGGCCGTTCTCAGGAAGAGGAGAGAGCGTAGGGATAGAAGTTGGAGAGGACTGAAGGGGAGGAGGAGGAGGAAGAGGAGGAGGAGGAGGAGGAGGAGGAGGCGACATACTTCATGCCGGCCGGTGTTTTGAACCAGTAGGAACCGGGCCAGGACCGAATTTAAAATTAAAGGTTAAAACAACTAAATCATGATTAAGAAGCCAAAATAATATTTAAGAGACTAAATAAAGATTAAGCCCGTGACTCCCCGGCCGCCGCGGTCCCGGTTTCCCTAGTACCGTTCACTAGTCCAGGAATCTCATGCGGCTCCTGGCTTGGACCGTTCGTGCGGCCAGTGACTCCGGAAGTCCGACCACTGGGCCGGAACAAAAAAGGCCGCATATGATCACTGTCGACTTTCCAAACTGAGCGCGGCGGCCCGGGCCACCGACACCGTGGCGGCGGTGTCCACAGCCCGGGCCGCCGCCAGTCACACGCCAGCGCGGCGCCTGTGTCCGACGACCGTACTGACCGTCGTCACGGTGCCACGGTGCTCTGCCAGGTGAGTCGGGAGACTGTTTTCTCTCAGGAGTCAAGTAGCCTCCCGGAGGCCCGGGCCCGGCGCCGACACCGGCCGGACCGTACGGCCCGGGCCGGGGCCCCGGGCCCCCGGGGGCAGATCATTTGCAAGCGCGCCTCAGCGCCAGGATCCAAGCAACATGACATGTGCGGAGTGAAAGACGGGAGGGGAAGAGAGCGAGGGACTGACCGTGGGCGACGACGAGGAAGAGAAGGAGAGGAAGAGATAGACGTCAAGCTTGACCTGTTCGCATCCCTGATCCCATCCCAGCATGACGTCGAGGGTGACGCGTGTCGTCGAAACGAGATGCGACTGCACATGAACCCTACGAGCGATCCCTGAGGATGTGGAGGAGGTAAGGAGAGAAGCAGGAGAAACTGTCTTGCTCTTTCTCTTGCTCCTTGTCTTGCGCCTTATCTTGCTCCTGCTCCTGCTCCTGCTCCTGCTCCTGCTCCTGCTCCTGCTCCTGCTCCTGCTCCTGCTCCTAGCTTTCCTCATCCTCAACACGATGACCTGATCTGTGGCGAATCTTTTGAGCAATAGAAGGACAAACAGTGATGAATGCATGGACAGGATACACATATGCACGTTGTGCATTTTTCTTTCAAATTTGATCGACCCCTCCTCTCTTCTCCTTTGCCTTCAACCTGCGGCGGCGTACAAGATGTCTGCTTGCGGCGGCGTAAAAGAGTTCAAATTGAGAGGTGGAGGAGAGCATGTGAAGCGGGTTAGTTTGATCAATGCTCTGAAGAGGATGTTCAAATTGATGTTGATGATGTTATCGCTTGCTGCTGCTGCTGCTGCTGCTGCTGTGTTGTTACAGCTGTTGTCACTACAGGTCTTGTAGCTCTTGATGCTGTTGTTGTCGTCTGAATTTCTTAGTGTGTCTATTGTAGTTTTCCAGCTTTGTTGTGATGCATATCCTGTTTTTGGACGGTTTAGAGTGAGAAAGTGCAGGCCAGCAAGCCCCCATCAAACAAGACACGTACGTTGCTTCAGGTATGGTGAAGCTGTTGTGGATTGAGAATGAAATGCTTGCAGACAAAAAACTGAATTCTTTCAAGAAAGAGAAGAAAAGAAGATCCTGGAGGAGACAGGTAGTTCATGGCTTCTTTGACATTTGTTCTTGACTCGAACAACGTGAACTCTTCGAACAACCACCGTCTTCAGCATCTTCTCAACATCCGCAAAGACAAAAGAGCGAGAGACAACAAATCGACAGACCCTGGTGCTATACTCTCTCTCGAGACACTTTCCTTCTGCCTCCCTATCCTTTCGTCCTCGTCCTCGTCCTCGTCCTCGTCCTCATCCTCGTCCTCGTCCTCGTCCTCGTCCTCGTCCTCGTCCTCGTCCTCGTCCTCGTCCTCGTCCTCGTCCTCGTCCTCGTCCTCGTCCTCATCCTCGTCCTCGTCACTTTTGCCATCCTATTCTCTTTCTTCAATCTCATTTCCTTTCCAACAGGGTCCCAACAAGACGAGGGGTTGTCAGATTTCAAGAACTTGAACCTCCCCGCTCCCTCCCGTGCACACTCGGGCAGCAGGAGCAAGAAGACCCCGCAGTCCTCTACCCTTCCTCCCGGCCCTCCTCCTCCTCCTCCTCCTCCAACTTCCACTCACGGCATCGCCGTAACCAAGGAGATGGGGGAGAAAGGTCTTGACGAGCTGGGAGAGAATGAGTTGGCAGGGAAGGTGAATTCTGCTAGCCGTCTATGATGCCTGCGATGACAAGCGATTGGACAGATTCCTTGGGGGTTGAAGGTGGCGAGAAACTTGTGAGAGACTGGTGCTGGTGGTGCTGGTGGTGGTGCTGGTGGTGCTGGTGCTGGTGCTGGTGCTGCTGGTGCTGGTGGTGCTGGTGCTGGTGGTGCTGGTGCTGGTGGTGCTGGTGCTGGTGCTGGTGCTGGTGCTGGTGCTGGTGCTGGTGCTGCTGGTGCTTGTGCTTGTGCTTGTGCTTGTGCTTGTGCTTGTGCTTGTGCTTGTGCTTGTGCTGCTTGCTGCTTGCTGCTGCTTGCTGCTACTGGTGATGCTGGTTACGGTGACAACGGAGGTAGAGATCGAGGTGTAAATGTAGATCGGTGTGTGAGTGTTTGACTATGTGAAACACACCTTGCACCCTGTCTCATCCTGCCTGAACTCTCAAATCCCAGCGCCATCGAGAAGAAGGGCCGGACGACTAAGATTCTCGTCAGTGAACCTTCGAGGGCCGGTCAGAGCATTGCTGATGTGAGGAGCAGGAGCGGATGAAGGAGAAGGAGAAGCGGGAGCAGCAGAATGACCCGCAGCACTACATGACACTAGAGATGCTCGGGGAGGGGATGCAGATGTCGCAGAAAAACACAACAGTGACCAAGGTCGACCTCTCATACGATGTGAGTGAATTTGCTCCTGTTCTCGTCCTTGCTGATTGTTTCTCTCCTTCCTCCTCCCTTCTCCCTTCTCGCATGCTCGGCATTCCCTGTTTCCTGCTCCCTTCTTCATGCTTCCTTGTGCCTAATCCCCTCCTTACTTTTCCTCCCCCCTCTTCCTTTCCTCCTTCTCGCACTCCTCCTCCTCCACCCCCTCCACCACCTCCTCCGTCCTCACCTCTCTCCCCCATCCCCTCCTCTCGCTCTCTCTTGGTTCTCTTCGTGCTTGTCCCCTCCTCTCTTCGCCTCCTCCTCGCTCCCGTCGCTTTCTCGCTTTCTGCTTTTTTCAGCCTCGAGCTGGTGGGATCTCAAGACCCTGCGGATCTTTTGCAGTCTGGGGGAATCCGCATTGGAAACAAAAAATTCGAAGGAAATGCATTGCTGCTGCTGCTGCTGCTGCTGCTCCTCCTCCTCCTCCTCCTCCTCCTCTTCCTCCTCCTCTCCCCCTCCTCGAATTATTTCTTGCCTGCTGCTGCTGCTGCTGCTTGTTCTTCTCCTCTTCCTCTTCCTCCTCTTCCTCTTCTCTCCTGATCCTGCTCCTCCCTTCGCTTCTACTCCTTCTCCTTCTCCTTCTCCTGCTCCCTTCTGCTCCTGCTCCTCCCCTCCCCATTGCCTCTGGACCATTTGCTCTTAATTTCCTGTCCATTTCGCTTCTATCCGTCGTCGCTCTCCCATTAATTTTGTGCTCCGTTCCTCCATCTCCTCCTCCTTCATCTCACTCATCAGTCTGCTCTGCCTCCTGTCGCAACAGTTTCCCCCCCCCCTTCCTCCCTCCTGACTCTGATGCAGTTGGGCGATCAAGATACGTGTGCTCAAGGGTCCTCTGTTTGTTGGCCTCCTCCTCCCGCCCTACTCTCCTATCTGTGAGATCGTTTGTCTCTTCTCGTCACTGCTACTGTCCTTTCCTCCCTTGTCTCTCCTTTACCGACATCTCATTCTCCCCCACCTCCTCTTCTTCGTTTTCTGTTTAACCATACTCTCCTCTCCTCTCCCCTCCTCTCCTCTCCTCTCCTCTCCTCTCCTCTCCTCTCCTCTCCTCTCCTCTCCTCTCCTCTCCTCTCCTCTCCTCTCCTTGTGCCACCTTCTTGCTCGCTCTTTCCTTCTCGCTCCCTGCTCCCTCTTCCGTGCTCTTGTTCTCTCGCCGTGTCTTGCCTCGTTCTAGCTCGTCGGCACTTCCGTTCTCTCGCTTCCGATTTCTTTGTCCCTGTGCACCTTGCTGTTTCTGCTCCTTCTCCTTCTCCTGCTCGTTCTCCTGCTCGTTCTCGTTCTCGTTCTCCTCCTCCTCTCCATCTTCTCCCCGTCCCACCTCCCTCCCCTCCTCGTTTTCCTCCCAAGCTCCTCTCTCCTCACTGACGTCTCCCTCCAGTATGCGACGGCTCCGATCTCTCATCCCCTGCTTGGATGCTCAGCTCCCAGGGCCTCGTATATCGGATCGGCTTCGCAGGCAGGGAGCTGCTCAACCCCCGCAAGAGCTTCAACATCCCTGAGCAGCGGAAGCTGCAGCTGCAGGAGGGGCACGTCGTGGTCCTGTCGCATGCTCCGCACGCCTCCAAGTTGACGGTCACGGTCCACAAGCATGGAGGTTGGCGAGCTTCCTTCACACTGCACGACGTCCCTCCTCTTGCCAGGCCCTTCGTCAACCTGCTCAACGTCGGCGACTCTTTCAAGATCCTTAAGAGCGCGAGAGCTCGAAAAGCTATCGACTCGCTGGCGAAGAAAGCAGACACGAGGCCTGTCGCTCCCAAGATGTAAGTCAACCATGAAGGATGAAAAAATGTGGGGAGAACTGTGCGAAGTGGTGTGACGAGGAGGAGTGCGATGAGGAGGAGGAGGAGGAATCGATGGTGCTGGTGCTGGTGCTGGTGCTGGTGCTGGTGCTGGTGCTGGTGCTGGTGCTGGTGCTGCTGAGGAGAGCTGACGAATGTGGCAGGGGTTACAAGCAGAGGCAGCAGGAGAGAGAGGAGAGGCACATGGAGAAGCTGAGAGCAGAAGAGCTGAGCAGCTATGAAGACTCTCAGCACATGGTGACCTTTGACAAGGTACTTCATCAAGACTCGCTCTTCGAGGAGGAGGACGGTAGGCTGGACACTGCGTTAGGGATAGACGACCCGGAAGTTTGATGGAGGGGGTAGAGGAAAGTAAAGATGAGAGGGTAGCGCAGGAAAGAATCTCTGTGAGAGAGGATAGTGCGTAAAAGTCTATGCATGCAGGAGGTAGAGATTGCGGGGGGCCATTGCAATGAGCAGCAGCTCGCATACTTTGCTTTACAAGTTCATTGAAAGAAATACACTTGTTTTGCTAATCAAACAACCAATCCAACATCCTCATCCCTTTTTTTTCTTTTTCTTCGTGCATTGTTTTTTTCCGTTTCATGGAAGCAATCTTCCCTATCGATACACCTTTCCATCAAGAAAGCTCGAGCGTTCCAATATGAATTAACTCGCAACAACCACACTGCAACCATCGACAAATCTCCTTGATTTACTTCTGCACTCCAGGGTGGACGTGGTTCTCAGTGCCAGGGTACTTGGAGGCATACTGGCTGGCAACAGAGATGTCGACGTTCTTGCGCTGCCAGTAGACGTTCCTTCCAGTCTCCGGACCCTGCTGGCGGATTCCAAGATCGTAAAGCTTCCAGGTACCGAATGCAGAGACAAACGAGACCAGGGCGACAAGAGGAAGGGCATCAGGCTTGGCCCAGCGAGCAGCCCAGCTTCCCTGGGTGTTGGGAAGAGCAGCGAAGGATCTCCTGAGGGCAGGGGAAGAGCGAGCGGCGGCGGAGCGTACGGTAGCAGCGAGCATGGCGGAACAGAAGCGGAGTTACTGTGTGGGGGGGCGGAAGACAATTTAAAGGGGTAGGGGGTACCTAAAGTGGTAGGAGATAGGGGAGAGAATGAGGAGGAGAAGGGAGAGGTGAGTTTATATAGAGGGAGACTCGAGGGGGAGGCCGGGTAGGGGAGCGGGGCAGGGGTTAAAGAATGAGGGTACAGTGGAAGGGTGGGGGTAGTGATTGGGATAATTGCTGAGGTACAGGAAGGGGTATAGAGGATGGTAGGGTAGGTAGTGATCTGGTCGTATGTGGGGTGGGGGTATTATTATACCCTACCTTTTGATTTAGTTTTCTGGGGGAAATATGTGGTAGATTGTAAATAGTACGACAGCGCGAGGTAGGGTTGTTCTTCGTTTCTTGATGGTAGGGGTAGTAAAGGGTCGCTTTATCAAGGGTAGGGGTTCCATTTCGTTGAAGGGGGTGGTCGCATAACTGAAAGGGGGTGGATATACCCATGAAATTGTAGGTTTGTATGGTGGGTGATAAAACGAAAAAGCTAGTTTTCACATCATCCGGCCTCATCTACAGTTTAAGCCCTGTGGAGGACCCTTCAAGTTGGCGAAATGAATGAACATATTGTGAAAGGATCATGTATATTTATTTTATAATTTGAACAATAAAGTACAAATTTCAAAATTATTTCTCTATTGACAGCCATATTGCATTGGAATGTGCAACATCGTGGCTTTCGAAATCAACGTATGACCGACACTTGCGCCCTGACGTCAACAGCATAGAAGAGTACCCGGTCCATATGCTTCAAAATCAATCAATGGGAGGGGTGGGGGTAGCGTCATCGTTGGGATTGAGGGAGAAACAGGGGTAGGGTCCACTCAGCGGCTGACAATGGAAGTAGCGTCTGGCGTGAGAAGGGCAGAGAATTCAAATAAGGAAATTTAGTTATAGAAATGTGACTGCCCTCAGTCAGTCGAGGCTCACAAGGCTACCTCAAGTGTTTCTTGTAAACTCAGTGAGAGAACGTGTTCGGACTCATTCGTCGGGCCCGGGGCGGCCCACCCGGCGCTCCCTACCCTACCCTGACAAATCATCTTTCTACCCTTGATTTGACTGAATTAGACATGAGCTGAAGGGGGTGGGCGGTGGAAGGGACCCTGATTTCCTTCTATCTCTATGGAGATTCCTTGCAAAGGAGTCGCTATGGGGCGTGCGAGGGAGGCAGCGGCGGGGGAGAGATGAATGCAGGGAGGAAGGACAACGAGTCTTGCTGCTAGCCTCTCTTGCGTCCTCTCTATAGCTTGTTCAGATGTGCAGCAAGAGCATGTCGCCCTTGCCGACTTGTTGCGGGTTTGTTGCAGCAACGAGTCTTTAGTTACCCTGAGAAACCCCCGAGCCGCCTTCGCTCTGCGAATGCAATGGGTCTTGCAATGTGTCAAAGGATGTAGATAGAACGAACCGAGAACAAGAAATGTGTGTTTAGTCTGCATTGTATCACACTGTGTAGTTGTCACGTATCGTGGAGGTTGCGGTACAATCGCCGTATGACCTTGTTGATAGGCATGAGCCAATCTTACCTCGGATGGGGCGGAGCGGAGAATGATAGAAAAGGTAAACTGCTTCATGCTCTTCTGGGCTGTTCTGCCGTGCTCTTACCCAAACGTCTCCTCTTGCTCAGCAGGAGGGGAGAGGTATGATATAGAGATCAAGGGCACCTTTGAGAACGGATCGCCCCGAAATATCCCAATCTTGCAGGGAGAAACGATTGATTGGCTCCCCAATGGTGAGAAGATGTGTGGCAAGAGGAGGAGAAGATGAGTTTTGCTGGGGGTTCGTTGGTTGTTGTTGCACCTCTCTGATGTTCGGTGGTTTTGCAGAAGATGAGGAGACGGAATCGTTCCAGACTGTGCCTGTCTACCCACTTCTACGACACGGTGAGCTAAAGACTGTCATTGGAGCTTGTTGACGCTTGTTGTGTGCTACAGTTTCTTCCGTCGGGGAGTTCAACAACGATACATCTATCACATGTGAGGACGTCTTTCATTCCATGGTCACCTTTTAAACTTGTTTTTCTGAAGCCCCGAAGCCCTTCGCAAAGGTGCCGTTGCAAGAGCCGCAGGTTTGCTCTCTCGACAAAGAATCCTGGCCGATCATGAGTGTTTGCTCCCCCTGCAGTTGAAACGGATCACTGCGGAGAACATACCGTTGGAAACAATCTACACGAGCCAGGTGAATGATATGCATTCTGTTCCGTACACTGACGGTCGTTTCAAGCAATTTGCTGTTGAGGAAACCCCGGTAGGTGTTGTTTGTGTAACTTTTTGCTTTCGATGTTTTCTCGTCACCCTCCACCCTCGTACAATTTTTCTCACCTGCATGCGATGCAACAGATAACTGAAGAGATTGCAAAAGCAGCTGCTGACCTCGACAAGGTTGTTCACTATGGAATGATGTGTGCGATTGCTCTCTGATTTCGTCTCAACGCTTCTCCTTCGCCTTGCTACTTCTCTTGCTTGTACCCCCTCGTCTTCTTCTCCTGCAGTGCATTCAAAGGAGATTGAAGTACGTCGGAGCCACCAAACAAGCACAAAAGGTCAACAGACTTCTGCCTCTTTCCTCTCCCCTTCTCGTCCTCCCCTCCCCTTCCTCCCCCCTTCCCTTCCCCTCCTTCCCTTCCTCTCCACTCCCGTTCCTTCTCTGCATACCTGCTCATCCCCTCCTTCTTCCCCTGCCCCTCCTTCCCCTCTTCCCTCCTCCTCCATTTCAATACCTATCCATTAACTCCCTTTCTTCCCTCGCCCTCCCTTTTCTTCTCTCTTCTTCCCCTTCCTGCCAACGAGGAATACGTTGTCATCAGTGCCTCCTCCCCTCCCCTGACCCCCCCTCCCCCCTCCCTCGTTCTCCTCATCCTTTCTTCCCCTTTCTCCCGCTCCCGCTCTCACCTCTCTCACTTCTCCTCACCCCTCACTTCCTCTTAGCCCCCCTTCCTCTCCCCCTCTCCCCCTCTCCTCTTGCCGCTCCTCCTTCACCTCACTCTTCATTTCCTGCAGGCGATATGGGAGGGAGAGAGGTTCCCGCCTTCGCGTTCCCCACCTTACTTGCCGTTCCGACCATCTCGATTGACCCCCGAAGGTGTCGTGGTGAGTTCTTCCTATCCCTACTTTCTCGCCGTTTCAGCCCTTCACCTTTCCTCGTCCTCGTCCTCGTGCTCCTTGTTGTCCTCGTCCTCGCTCTCGCTCTCGCTCTCGCTCTCGTTCTCGTCTTCGTCCTCGTCCTCGTCTCCGTCCTAGTGCTGGTGCTGGTGCTGGTGCTGTTTCGCTTTCCTCTTCTAGAGATTTCTCCTGACTGTTGACCAGGAGAGCGACTTCCCGCACTCTACCGATCACCACCTGAGCTTTGAGCATGGCGTCTACTCGCTATCTGGGTCAAGGTCAGTCAAACTTGTCGGATGAGAAGACAAACTTGATGTAGCTTGTGACGAAGATACAGACGTCTGTAGATGTTGTTGCCGTTCAGTTTGTAGATGTTGTTATGAATCGCACATGAAGTTGTTGTCATGATAGCTCACCGTTGACTGGAGACATGCAGCAATCATTCTGCTCCTGTCTCTTGCTCTGATTTCTACGATGATGTGAGAAGAACAATGAAGGTGAGTGGATGGAGGGAGAGAAGTAGGGAGGTAATGAGGAGAGAAAAAGGAAGGAGAAGGAGGGAGAAGAAGGAGGGAGGAGAAGAAGGCAGGAGTTGGAATCAGGAGAAGGAAGGAGACATAGGAAGAATTGGAGGAGGAAGGACAGGGAGAAGAAGGAGGAAGGATAGTTTTCATTGTTCTTCAGGTCATCGGAACTCCATCAGTGAACAGCTTCTGCTCCAAGGTGAGCCCATACTGACGGGAAGGTAGACGGTGACATGTCAGTGCAGAGGCTCCTGCTGTTGGAAGCAAAATTCAAGATGCATCTTCTGCTCAATGAAGACAAGGTGAAGGCAAAGATCGACAATCATCTTGTCAAATCTCTTTTGACAACGATCTTGTCAATTCTCCCCTGTCCACGGACTGTCCTGACATGCCTTTTCTCTTCTCGTTCACATTCTGTCTTCGTCCATACAATCTCCTGTCCTCCAGTGTATCAATTGTTCTCATCTTTACTATGTGTGTACTCACATTGGCTGACACCTGTCTTGTTTCTTACACCCCTTCTTAGATCCTCCTTAGATCCTTCTTACATCGTTGCTACCATCCTCTCTATCATCGTTGCTGTCAACCTTTCTCATGTCCTTTCTGTCATCCTGTCTGTCACCTTTCCCATCACCTTTTCTATCATCATCCCTTTTCATCTCCCTCATCTCGCCTGACTCTCCTCCTGCTGCTGCTGATGAATCTCTCAACTCTCAGGAGATCGCCATCGCCAAGATAAATCCTCACAGGGACTTCTACAACGTGCGCAAGGTTTGACATGTCACAACATCATCAAGTTGCTCCATGTCGTGACAAGCGCTCAGGTCGACACCCACATCCATCATAGCGCGTCCATGCACCAGAAGCACTTGCTCCGATTCATCAAGAGAAGCTTAAGGTGAGTGGAGAATGAGGAGGAGGAGGAGGAGGAGGAGGAGGAGGAGGAGGAGGAGGAGGAGGAGGCAGGAGGCAGG
The DNA here is from genome assembly GCF_000315625.1 of Guillardia theta CCMP2712. Lineage (NCBI taxonomy): Eukaryota > Cryptophyceae > Pyrenomonadales > Geminigeraceae > Guillardia > Guillardia theta. Next base: position 45,020 of record NW_005434494.1, read on the forward strand.
AGGCGCAGGAGGAGACAAGGAGGCAGGAATGGTTGAAAGGAAAGAGAGAGGAGCTTTGAGTGATCTCGGGGGTAGAGGAGGAGAGGAGGAGATGGAAGAGGAGTTTTCCTTGCTGACTGGTCGCAGGTTGACAGAGATCGAGTTGTCATCTTCAGAGACGGGAAGGAATTGACGCTACAAGAGGTGCGAGGACAGGGGAGAGATCAAGGAGTGGGAGGGATAAGAAGGGATAAGAAAGGAAGGGAGGGGAGGAGCGAAGAGAGGAGAGGAGAAGAGGGATGTGCAGGAGGGGAGGGGAGGGAATGGAGACAAGAGAACAAAAGTGGAGGGAGTGGAGAGAGGAGAGGAGAGGAGGGGGGAGAAGGGAGGGGAGAGGACGTGATGCGATGAGATGTGAGGGTGTAGAAGAGCAGAGATCTTGAGGTATCTGCCATTTCAGTGAGACTGTATCAGGTTTTTGACTCCCTTAGGATGACAGCATACGACCTTTCTTTGGATATGTTGGTAAGTATCGATACCCCGAGCTGCTTTCCTGCTATCGCAAGACTTGGTCCCCTCCTCTCCTGCTGCGATTCTTTCCTTCCTCATCATCCGTGCCAGGATGTTCACGCGGACAACAGCACGTTGCATCGTTTTGACAGGTAGAAGTATGATGCCGAAGTCGTTTCGTGCGAACAATCACTCTCACAACCATTCGTTTCTCTGCTCAACGTTGTTTCATTTTCATCTTTCATCTGCCACCCATACTGTTCTTTCTCTCTACATCTCGCCCTTCCTGCTATCGTTTCAGCATTGCCCATCAGGATGATGATGATGTTGGAGACGATAATAATAATTATTATTTTGTCATCTCCATCATCATCATCATCATCTCCATCATCTCCATCATCATCATCATCATCATCATCATCATCATCATCATCATCATCAACAACAACAACAACAACAACAACAACAACAACAACAACAACATCATCATCATCATCATCATCATCATCATCACCACCACCACCACCACCACCACCACCATCTCTATATCGTGATCACATCACCATCACCACATCATACAACTGTCTCAGGACTCCTCGCACTCCTCTCTGACATGCAAACAGGTTCAATCTCAAGTACAACCCTTGCGGCTCGTCCAGGTTTCATCCTCCTTTTCTTGCATCACGTTGCAGCTGATCAAACCTTCACCTCGCAGGTTGCGCGAAATTTTCCTCAAAACAGACAACATGATCGATGGTTTGTACTTAGCACAGATAACCCAGGTGATAAAGAGGCAACTATCTACACCCTCCTCCTCCAATCTCCTGCTATGTACCCGCTCCTCCTCCTTCAAACTTGTGCTTTCTGCTCCTTCCTGCAACCTCCTGTTATCTACTCACCTCTCCTCCAGCTTCCTGCAATCTACCCCTCTCTCTCTCCTCCTCCTACCTTCTGTCCACCTGCTCCTCCTGCTCCTACTTGTTGCTATCTACCTGCTCTTCCCACCTATCATCTCCATATATACATCTCCTCCTCTTTCCTCCTCCTCTTTCTCTTTCAACCTGCAACAACCCAACACATACCAACAGTCAACCCTGACATGTGCACTTGTATACCGACAGGAGCTCTTTGCGGACTACCAGGAGTCGAAGTATCAGATGGCTGAATTGCGAGTGTCGATCTACGGTTGACCAAGATTGCGTGTATAGTAAAGTTGCTGAAGATGGCGAGTGTAGGACGAGACAAGGAGGAATGGAACAAGCTCGCAAAGTGGATATGTGACAACAATCTCTACTCTGACAACAACAGATGGGTCATCCAGGTTCCCTCAACGTGTATGTTTATTGTGTCTCTTGTCGTTTTTTCTTGTCTCTCCTTGTTGTCATTGTTTTAGTTGAGCAGTCAGATTTGTCTTCTGCATTCTTTAGATCTAACTGTGTACAGATTCCACGCCTTTATCATGTGCACAAGAGAACAACATCTTCCATTCGCGTCTTCTCTGATATGGCGAGAAAGAATATCACACTTCACAAGCAATCTCATCTGATCTTGTTCTTCCTCCCAGATTCAAAACGTCTTTGAGCCTCTGTTCAAAGCCACAATCTCCCCAGAGGTCTGAATCCTGCCCCTGCTCCTGCCCCTGCTCCTGCCCCTGCTCCTGCTCCTGCTCCTGCTCCTTCTCCTGCTCCTGCTCCTGCTCCTGCTCCTGCCCCTGCTCCTGCCCCTGCTCCTGCTCCTGCTCCTGCTCCTGCCCCTGCTCCTACTCCTGCTCCTGCTCCTGCCCCCCTCCCCCATCAGATGCACACACCTTCGCCCTCTACTGACCTTGTGCTCTTGCTGCAGGAGTACCCGCAGCTCCATTTATTCCTGCAGCAAGTCAGCCATGTCAAATCTTCTGCTCTTCCTCGCCTGACTGATGCTGCAGGTGGTCGCGTTTGATAGCGTAGACGACGAGAGTCTTGGAGAGAGAAAGATCTGGAAAGTGAGACAGGCGATGTTGTTCTGCCTTCCTTGTACAACTGAAATATTGTTATCCTCCTCGTACACTCAACATGATTGTCACACCTTTGTAAAAGTGAAATAATTGTCATTTTCCTTATACATGACATGATTGTTATACCTTCCTTGTACAACTAACATGATTGTAATACCTTCCCTGTACAACTTATATGATTGTTATACATTCCTTGCACATATGGCATGGTTGTCATCTTCCTTGTACAAATGAGATCATTTTTCAGGATCCGCCAACGCCAGACACCTGGGACAGCGAAGACAACTTGCCATACAGGCAAAGAGACTCATGGCGCTTTCTTCTCGTGATCTCACGCCTTACAGCTATTACATCTACATGATGTGGGCAAACATCCACGTATTGAACCAGGTTAGAACAACTCTTCCCATCACCTTCCTGCATTGTTGTGATGTTTGCACTGATCGATTCGTTCCCTCTGCTTGCAAACAGTTCCGTAGAGAAAGAGGGTTCAGGTGGACCGCAAGCTTCTTTCTCCTCCTTCCTCCTCACCCTCACGCAGCACCTTCGCCCTCCGGCCTCATTGCGGGGAGGCAGGAGATTTGGACCATGTTGTTGCAGCGTTCTTGCTCGGTAAGTTTAGACCTTCTGCTGCTACTGCTGCTTGATGCTGCTGCTTGATGATGCTGCCGCTGCCGCCGCCTCTCTCCTCTCCTCTTGTCTTGTCTTGTTTTCTGTTCTGTTCTGTTCTGTTCTGTTCTGTTCTGTTCTGTTCTGTTCTGTTCTGTTCTGTTCTGTTCTGTTCTGTTCTGTTCTGTTCTGTTCTGTTCTGTTCTGTTCTGTTCTGTTCTGTTCTGTTCTGTTCTGTTCTCTCCTCTCCTTTTTTCTCCTCCTCTTGTCTTGTCTTCCTCTTCCAATCCTGTTTACCATTCCTCTATTCTCTCCTCCATTTTCTTGTCCTCTTGGTGTTCCTCCTGCTCCTGCTCCTGCTCCTGCTCCTCTTCTTCCTCCCCTACCTTGTCCTCTTCCTTTCCTTTTGTTCCCCTGCTCCCTGCTCCCTGCTCCCTGCTCCCTGCTCCCTGCTCCCTGCTCCCTGCTCCCTGCTCCCTGCTTTTTCTCTCACACCATGTGCAGCCGATGGCATCAACCATGGCATTACCATGCGGCGATCACCGGTTATCTCTGCGAGATGTCTATTACAACCTTGACTTGTTGTCTTCAGTCCCTCCAGTATCTCTTCTACCTCGAACAGATCGGACTTGCCGTCTCGCCCATGAGGTAGACCATATCCTTCTATCATGTCATCAACATAGTTCTTGACAATTCATCTCATATCATCAACTTCTTTCTATCATTTTCTATCATAGTTGTATCATATCATCCCTTTATTTTGTCAAACGGCTTCTAAACCCGATTACAGCAACAACGCTCTCTTCTTGCAGTACGATCGGAATCCTTTCGACATTTACTTCAAGGTCCTTGCACCTCCCTGCTCCTCCCTGCTCCTCCTTGCTCCTCCCTGCTCCTCCCTGCTCCTCCTTTTCCTTCTCCTTTGTCTACCTCCTCCTCCTTTTCCTGCTCCTCCTCTAGCTGACGCCGCAGGCTCTCAGCGCGGGCTGAACGTCTCGTTATCTACTGACGATCCTCTTCAATTTCACATGACAAAGTCACCACCTTCTCCTCGTTTCTCTCCTCTCACTGCACTGCTCAGGGAGCCGTTGCTAGAAGAGTACGGCATGGCCAAACAGGCGAGACTCTCCTGCCTGCCTGCCTGCCTGCCTGCCTGCCTGCCTGCCTGCCTGCCTGCCTGCCTGCCTGCCTGCCTGCGTCCACCCTTACCTGCCTCGTCTCCTTCACTGACTGACAGCAGATGTTTCGCTACTCCAATGTGGACCTCTGCGAGATTGCTCGAAACAGTGTCCTCCAGGTTGATCCTGGGCTTCCTCCATCCCCCCACCTTCCTCCTCCTCTCCTCACCCCTTGACCCGCGCTGCTCCTCCCCTCCCCTCCCCACTTTGGTGTTCTTGCCCTCTCCTCCCCTCATTTTCGATCTCCCTCCCTCCTCCTTCTCTTTCACCCTCCACCTCCTTCCTTCTCCTCCTTCTCCTCCTCCTCCTTCTTCCCACTGACCTGGCATACAGAGCGGCTTCGAGGACTGCGTCAAGTCCCAATGGATTGGTTCTCTCCTATCCCTCTCCTCTCCCTCCTCATTCAGCACGCGCAGGAGCCAACTACTACCTCCCTGGCCCCAGCGGCAATGATATCTCCAGGACCAACGTGCCAGATTTGCGCCTGCACTTCAGGTGGGCGGAGACGAGCTTGGAGTGGAGGAGGCAGCTGAGAAATGACAGGCATATGACCTTGGAGGAGGAGCAATCCTATGTGGCTGAATGGTGACGTCATGTCTACACCACTTTGTTCCTCTCCTCTCCTCTCCTCTCCTCTCCTCTCCTCTCCTCTCCTCTCCTCTTCCCCCCTCTTCTTTTCTCTCTTCATTCATCTTTCTCATGCTAAGTTACATGCAGTGCGAGCAAGTTCTATTCGGGCGAGACTGCGAGGGTACTCCTCCTCCTCCTCCTCCTCCTCCTCCTCCTCCTTCTCCTCCTCTTCCAACGGCAGCAACATCTTCGTCGCCCTCATCCTCGCCCTCGTCTTCCTCCTCCTCCAGCTGATCTCCTCCTACTCACAGCTGGGCTTGCAGGTTCACAGCCCGTCCATCAAGCCGCGAGCCAAGACCTTGACAACTGAGGTCCCCAGTCTCCACAAGGAGTGATCTTACTTCACTCCTCCTCCTTCCTCCTCCTTCTCTCAGCTGCCCCCCTCCTCCTCCCAGCTGCTGCTCCTTCCTTTCTCCTCTTCACTTCGCTACTTTGGCGCCTTGCCGCGCTTGTGGTAGAGCCCTTGGACGAGCGTCAGGATGTGGGTGATAGCCTGAAGGAGGGGGTGAGATAGGAGGGAGCAACATGGAACAACAACCTCTGACAGATCTGTCTCAACCTGCTGTAAACGTCTCGACCTCTCGTCCATCTTGGCGATCAGCTCTTGCTCCCACGGTTGAATCTCCTTGACCTCCGGCGGCACCACCTTCCCTTCCTTGTCCACGACCTGCGGGACGATCCCAACGGCCTTCATTACCTTCTCCAGCTCCTTTCTCACGCTCCCCGCCTCCTTACTGCAGACTGCAATCTGCTCTTCAAGCTGCTTCCTTCTTCGAATCCGCTTCTCCTTCTTGGTCAGCATCACCTCGTAATTCATGCCCCCGTACTTATCCTCTCCTTCCAACGGCTGCTTGCTCCTGTTCCTCTTCCCGTCCTCGTCGCTCCCAAACTTCACTCCGCTCAGCATCACCAGCTCCTCCCCGCTCTCACTATCAGTATCACTGTAGTACATCGCCCCTCCTCCTCTCTTCATCACTCCCGCCATGTCGTAGCTCTCGTCTGCGCCCGATCTGTCCAGAACTTTCTCTAGCAGGTTCGCGTATGACGACACTTTGCTCTTGATCTCTGATATCCTCCTCGACTCCGCCCTTGTGAACGCTCCGAAGTCCCATCGCTCCGGATTCTCGATCCCGCTCTCGAACTTCATCAGGTCCCTCCGGGCCCTCCTGAACCTCGTCCGCTGCCGCTCTACCAGCCATGACCGTCGGTACATCCACAAGTACTGAATCACTCGCGCTGCGCTCGTCCGCAGGGTCTGGAACAGCTTTGACAAGCGGAGCCACCCGAAGAACTCGATCTCCTTGGCGTCGAAGCGGAGCAGCAGCCGAATGGCGGCGACCAGCAGCGCAAACCACAAGATGCTGAGGAGGCGGATGGCGATGGCGATGAACCTGCCGAAGGAGGTCGAGGGAGTGATGTCTACCTCTCCTACAGGAAGGCCGAGAGCTGTATCCATGACGAACCACAAGGAGTCCCAGTAGTAGACAGCGATGACGCTGTTGGTGCTGCTCTCCGCTATGCGGAAGACGTAGGAGCCAACTAAGATGAGGGCGAGGAAGAACTGGAAAGATGCAAGGAATGGGTTCTTGAGGATGAGAAAGCGTATTGCCAGCCAGCTTCCCATGAGATCATCGTTGATCCTCACACCATACTGCCTGCTCTCGAACTTGGCGAAGAGGTCTGACCTATACCACTTCCACACTTGATATGTGCGACACGTCATGACGATTGCGATGATGCCGTCGAACGAGTACATGCTGGGCCGAGTAGAAAAGTAAGAGGTTTGCACGATCACGTCAAATTGAAGGAAGGGAATCTGTACGATAGCCAAGGAGACTGCCTCAACAAGGAAAGGGAGAAGGAGCCCGCTCTCAATCATCGAGTATCTTCTAAGCTTCTTGTCTCTGAACTCAACATGGTTGCGAAGTGCTCGGATCGCGTTCTCGTACTCCAAGGTGACGAACAGGTTCCATATCATCAGCAAGGTAAGGGCAACATTCATGACCTTGAGCTTGGTGAGCGCACTAAGGTTGTTGGTGATGGGCAAACACGACAGCTGCATCTTCGAGTCTTGCTCGGAGTATTGGTAGGAGCAGTAAGAGTTCTCAACGCAGGTAGCAGGATCCGAGAAAGGGTTTCTGCAGTCTTCTGACCAACTCGGCACGTACCCTCGGAACTGAAACTCGTAGACGATGAGGGCAACGCAGACTGTTAGCCCGACGCAGACTGACTGGATCAACTGGACCTTGTTCTGCAGCTTCTCGAGCACCCGCCATGTCATCCCTCGCTCGCTGGCAGAGGAGGAAGGGAGGAACCGGAGGCGGAGGATGACGAGGTACGCGTCAAAGTACTCCTCCAACTTGGCGAGCAGAGCACCGAGGGGAACAAGCACGTACCACGTGAAGACTTGTTCGACAGGGCCCGGGCCGTAGATCGTTCGCAGTCGTTTCTGGTACTCCCTCCTCGCTTGCAGTCGACTCCTCCACTGCTCGAGCGTTTCCTTCACCCTTGCATACATCAGCCCCGCTAACGTTGTTGGGATACCCTCCCCTTCATCTCCGCCCTCCTCCTTCACGCTAGAGCGGACGCTCCCGGATCGAGACGGCAAGAATCTGCGCAGGAGGGAAGGAAGATGAGAGGGCTCCTCCTCTTCCTCCCCCCCAACTCTCTTCTCATCGTCTCCTACATCCCAATGCCATCGACGTTCAACGGGCTGGAAGGGAAACAATCATTCAGTTGCCAGCTCAAAGAAACAACAATCATCCAGAAACTCGAAGGGGTTGAAGAACAACAATCATCACGACAAGGGTTTGAGAAACAACAATCATCACGACAACTTGAAGGGGTTGAGAAGTGAAGCAAGGTAAAAAAGTGAGTTAAAGAAACAACAAGCATCATGGTAGCGTCACATGCTTCACCTGTTTTAAATTGATCCATTCTGCCACTCCTAGCCCACGTCCGACCTGTTCAGTACTGTAGGTAGTTCTGCTACTCCTCACCACGAAGTCTTTCCTGTGCTGTTGTAGGAACCAACGGTCATCAGCCTTCAGGAGCGCAGTCATCCCTCAACAAACCTCGTCATGTTCAGCCCTCTGCTTCCTCTTCCTCCACTGATCGCTAGACATGCTGGAAACAGCCTTGATGGCAGGCGATCAGATCGTTCCAACCGTCATGATGCCGCCGCCTGCGCCTTCAGCCCCGGGCTCCCGCCATGATTCCATCACAACTGGGCGAACGGCAGCCAACTCTCGTAGCTCCATCACTTCAGTTCGCCCGGCCGCGCGCCCGGCCCGACTCGACCGTTCCGCCGCTGTAAAAGTCACTCATCAGTCGGCCGGGACCGCCGGCCGGGCCAGGCTCACCGGCCGGGCGTCCCGGAGTTCCGAAGCCAGTTCCGAGTCACTTCAAGTTGACAGTCGGACTCAGGACGCCGGTTCACGGTCGGAGTCCGGGCTGTCACAGTCAGTCGGAACCGTCTCGGCGGAATTCCCGGAAGCGGCCTAAGTCGGAATCATTGATCGGACTGCCAATGCAGCGGCAGGCTGGCCCGTGGTTATTGATCCGAGTGGCAGTGGCACGCCCGGACTCTCGGGCCCGGGGACCCGGCGTCACCGGGGGGGACTACTGTTCAACGGTTGTGACGGCGGTGGCACCGCCGGGGTACTCACCCGGTGACCGGGCCGGGTATCGGATCCCGCGGCCGGTGGCGGCGAACTCGGAAACGTGAAACGAACACTGCCGCGGCCGCCCGCCCGAATCCGAGCCTCCGACCGAGTCAGATCATCGGATGCGATCGGACAGTGTGGCCCGGGGCAAGTGAAAGTTGCAGCGCGGAGGCTCGTCGGAGCCTGCCGCTGAGCGCCGCGGTACCGTACCGTAAGTACCGTCACAGTCACCTACTAGGTGAGGCGTGCCGCACGGTGTCAGTAGTACCGTACCGTACTGTAGTACCAACGTTGTCGGAACACTATAATCGTGACTGAGCGGCCCCTGAGTCAGTGCGGCCGCCGGCGGCGGGCCGCGCCGGCGGCGCCTGGGCCGGGCGCGGCGGCCCGCCGGCACTCAGTGGCCCTGAGGACTGGCGAGTCACAAAGTTTATGGGGCCGCAACTTAGTTACTCAGTCAAGCAATCACTGCCTCGGAGTCCGACTTGAAGCGCGCGGCGGGCCGGGCAGCGCGCCCGACGGTGACCTCAGTGACCGTCGACTCTGGCGTCGGCGGTCATTGCCAATCATGCCAGGGCCCGGGCGGGGCCCGGGCGCCCCCGGCGCCCCCCGCCGAGTCGGGCCCGTATACACGGACCGTAGTAGGCTACGGGACACGGTACGGTATCCGAGCCTGAGTGAACCCACCCGGTGACCCGGTCCGATCACGACCGTACCGGGCCTCAGGGCCTGGCAGCGGCGGCCCGGCCCGGCAGTCACGGTCACTCACCGGGCCCAGCGGCGGGCGTTGCTAGTAGCCAAGTGGCTACGGTTGTTTTACTGCTCCACGTCACAGTCACGGGCGCCGCACACGGACTGAAAAGTTTTTGTACCCGTGATCGACTTCTGTCAGGATAAAAATATCTTTTTATGGGAGTTCTAGATTCGAAATCGCTTCTCTTCCCTTCCTTGTCTCCTACGTCGTTTTCTACCGCACCCCTCCGGACTTCCGGTGAGGACCTGAAAAGAGATCCTTTCGCTCTCTTGTTCCTAGAAAAACACCTTTTCGTCCTTACAACTCGTGAAAAGCATATCTGGATACCCACCCCACCCCCACACTTCCCCAGATCTCCTTCAGGTCCAGAACGGGGTGGCATCCAGATAATGATGCGGACACCACCCCCAAAACTCCTATCTATAATTAATGGGGAATATGGGGGGTGACAGGTGGTCCCGACACCTCCTTCCCGCGTCTTGTTCCGGGGGCCTCTCTTGATAAGGTTCTGACCTCAACTAGTTCCCTGTCCCATCCTTCCTCTCCTCCTACCCTCCCTTCCCTCTCCTTCTTCCAACCCCCCCCCCTCTCCTCCTGGCATCACAGCTCGCAGTCAAATCTTTGTGTGACCTGCTCACGATGAGCGGAGACGTAGAAGCAACGCCTGCGCGAACAGTGGTACACATCTTGCCCCGAACAAAGCGGAACGATATCACTCCACCTCAAGAGGACAGAAGACTCGTTTCTGTCACCATTGAAATGCTACAAAAGCTCCTCAACCTCAAGCAGTCAGACGCCGCCAAGGAGCTGGTGAGGAGCCTACCGCACGCTGTTTGTGGAGCCTCGCCTTTGTGATTGCTGACTGCCATGACAGGGGATCTCACTGACGGCCCTGAAGTCTGTGTGCAAGAGCCTCGGCGTGACCAAGTGGCCCTACCGCAGGACAGTGTATCGCCGAGTCAGAACGGAGAGGAAGAAACCATCCGAGGGGACAAGGGCTGATGAAGATGGGCACCAGCAGCAAGAGGGCAGCGAGACGGGGAACAGCGCGGACGAGGAAGGAGGGGGTGAAGCTCAACAGGAAGTGGATGCTGGAGAGAAACAAAGTAGATCATGCGGTGGGCCTAGCAGCTGCTGGTATATACCAATCACCGGGCTGTCAGAGGGAAGAAGGGCGAGGCGGTTGGACGACGAGACGAGTAACATTATGGATGAAGCCCTGCACCATCTGGAATGCTGGTTTGGTTAGATGGTCCATCTTTTTCAAGTTAGACTACAAACAAGTTGACCGATCACTAAGTTCTAGATCAATCTCAGTGTTTTCGTAGCTTCCATGGAAAAACGGCAAGATTAAGATAGAGGGAAGATGTGCACTAAAGAATTCATGAATTTCGTTGATGCAGCAGATGATACTCTGATCTTTCCCCTTTCCTCGCGATGTCTGTCTTCAGGCTCGATATGATATCTTGTTCATACCCACGCATGCTTCAATCAGCGACTCCTTCCCCGGGAGGCTTGAACTCGCCATTGCCAGTGCGTACCATGGTCGTCACTGAATTCCAACTGCAGTCGATTCATATCGTTCAACGACGGACCGCAAGAGGAAGATAAAGATGAGAACATGCTCTACGTGGTGATATGATCATTCAGAATCGAGCCTACTCAGGTCCGGTGCCGAGCAGGAACAATCATTTGAATCGCATCCAAGAAATGTCAAACTTCGACGGCAGTCCTGGGAGAGAACTTATTAGGGACAGTTACTACCAAGTAACTTACTCAAATTTAAGGCCCGACTCTAGCCTCATGACGCGGCTACATGAAGCCGTGAAAAGTAATCGATACGGTATATTATATTTTAAATTGATTTAAAAGTATAATATTTCAATAATATTTCAACGTTTCGAAATGTCGTTCCATGTTGTAAACTGTGTAGTACAGAGTGTGTAGCCGCGAAATTTCGCGGTTACGCACGCGGCTACACTCCTATAAACTAAACTTTTAGTATTGCAATCGAACAGTATTTTGTTCAATTGCCCTTAGGTAAATTCAAATTCCAAATAACTTCTTTTCGATGCGTAGCCGCGTGCGACATGAGGCTAGAGTCGGCCCTAAGTTAAAAATCAGTACGAGGACAATCAGGAGAGTCGAGGAGTAAATAAACAGCCTATATAAAAATCTTCGGGATATTATTATAGTTTTAAATATTTGAAATGATACATTTTCATGAACGAGAATTTACCTCGAGATAGCATCCACGAGATTGGGCAGAAAAAGTCAATGCAAGGCTCAATCGGGGGTACTCAGCCTACTGCATTTCATAGCAAAGCCTCTAATACCAAACGCTTCAGCCTGTTTGACTGTCGATTGGCCCCTTTACAAAAGTCGACTCCCTTGCAGCCACTACCCTCACCCCCTCTTCCTTTCTTACACAGTGCACCGCCTCACGCCCTGCCCAAGATAGCCCTGACCTACCAGCCCCAACACCAAGGAGAGCTTCACTCGACACGTCGTTCCATATCCGTCCATCCCTTCACTGAGAAGCCATACTGGGCCCTAAGGTAGCCCGAGTCTTCCTCCGCAAGCGAAGAGGCGAGGCAGGGGTTGGCGACCAGCAGCCCTCCCAGAAGGAGATCCTCATCACCAACGAGACCATCGAGTCTCTCCTCCACCTCCGTCAGGTCGACGCCGCCAACCAGCTCGGCATCTCCCTCACGGCCCTCAAGAACGCCTGCAAGTACCTTGGCTTCGACGACTGGCCGACGGCGAGGAGCAACCTGATGGCGGCTCAGCACGGGAGATCAGGGGAGCTGCCGTCGCTGGTGTCAGGACCTGGGCAGGGAAGGCAGGGAGCGAGACGAGGGAGGGACGGGAGGAAGCGGACGATGCCAGAGGGAGACGTGGGAGGAGGGAGAGGGGAGAAGCGGAGGGTGCTTGCGGAGAGTCTCCCGGAGCTGAGGAGCCACGGGCTGGAGGAGCTGATGCTGGACGCGCTGGAGCACGTTGCGAGTGCATGAGGAGGAGAAAGGGAGGGGGGGAGGGAGGAGTTTGTATGGAACGGTAGGCTGATGATGGCAAGCTTGTTTTTGTGTATTTGATCTATTGGTTTTGAAAAGTTTAGATTGGTCGTGTTCGTGTCTCTGCATTCTTCGCGGGAAAAGTCATGTCTTCTTGAAGCAGATGATTTAAGGATGGAGAAGAATGCTAGTTTAAATCTTGTTATCTTTTCATTTCCATGCCAAGGCGGCAGGATGTTATCTGATCAATAAGATTGATGATTTTCTGATTTCATTGTCTTGCAATTTTCCTGAAAATGAATTTTAATGGAAGTATCAGTGAATCGGCGGACTCAAACAAAGGGGTGGTTAGTAATACTCATGACCACTCTTTGTCCTGCTCTCTTTGCATCGCAGTCGTTTATCGAATCCACCTCAACTCTCCTCGATTGCTTGTTTCTACAGTGTCCGATTGATCTCGCGTTCCTGTGGATAGATTGCGCTGTGTTATCAAAGATAGATAGATGTATTGTTGGATTCGTCTTCGCTAAACACAACCGAATGACTGTCTAATTCCATAGCTTGCCGTTTTAGATGCCCTTATCCTTGACAACTTTCCTTGCCCCTGTTCATGCTTCTATTATCTTGCTCGCCCACGTTCTGGTTCTCATCTTTTACTCGGTTCCCTCCCAACCTTAATCCGCACTCGTCCTCGTCCTCGTCCTCGTCCTCCTGTCATATCACATCCTTGTATTTCTCGCTGTCTTCATCCTGGTGCATGGAGATCAGACTATTAGCGCCCTCTTGTCTCGAGCTGCCTCGGAGGGTTCAATGACTGCAAGGCTGAACTCATCTCAGCAGGAGTCATATCATAGTCTCATGCTTGTGATGTCATTGATGATGTTGCACGACCTGATCAAGCTCTTGATATAGTCCTCCGCTCTTCCTCCCCTCGTGCTAGGATCAACGCGTCAGAAGCTGTTCATCGGAGAGTCTCCTTTGCCTTCCTCCCCGCACCTACTTGTCATGCTCATGCTCTCGCAGAGACACGACCGCAGCTACAGCTCTTCTCCCACCCTTGTGTGCACGCAGTCGAGTCAGCACGGCATAGCGTAGCTCCTCCCCGTGTCCTGCTCATTGTTCCCAGATCCCGAGCTCAAGATTTCAACTGGTGTGGGTTTACAAGGCGGGGTCCAAGAAGGCGAAACCCAGGCTCTAAGGTTAGTACCCCAACCTTGAAGATTCCATAGCAGAGCCAATATTGAAATCAGGCCTACCCTGTTTGCCTGTAATTGAAGGGCAACAAACTCGGAAAGATCCGAACGTCCCTTTGTATGTGTGCTAGTACAATAACCCCCTTAGCTCTCCTCCTCCCCTCCGCTTCCTCCATCCCCGCTCCTCCTCCTCCCCTCCGCTTTCTCCTCCCCTCCGCTTTCTCCTCCCCCCCGCTTCTTCTACCCTCCGTTTCTACACAGATCACCTGCTTTTGTTCCCTCCTTCACCTATCTACGCGTCACATTCTATCCGATCCTCAGCACAGGCGTGCACATTCATATCCATGCTGAGCCCTAAGGTAGCCCGAGTCTTCCTCCGCAAGCGAAGAGGCGAGGCAGGGGAGGGCGACCAGCAGCCCTCCCAGAAGGAGATCCTCATCACCAACGAGACCATCGAGTCTCTCCTCCACCTCCGTCAGGTCGACGCCGCCAACCAGCTCGGCATCTCCCTCACGGCCCTCAAGAACGCCTGCAAGTACCTTGGCTTCGACGACTGGCCGACGGCGAGGAGCAACCTGATGGCGGCTCAGCACGGGAGATCAGGGGAGCTGCCGTCGCTGGTGTCAGGACCTGGGCAGGGAAGGCAGGGAGCGAGACGAGGGAGGGACGGGAGGAAGCGGACGATGCCAGAGGGAGATGTGGGAGGAGGGAGAGGGGAGAAGCGGAGGGTGCTTGCGGAGAGTCTCCCGGAGCTGAGGAGCCACGGGCTGGAGGAGCTGATGCTGGACGCGCTGGAGCACGTTGCGAGTGCATGAGGAGGAGAAAATGCCTGAGTTTGTATGAAAAGGTTGGTCTGTGAGAGCCGACCGTTTTGTGATAGTTTGCTATGGAAAAGTGATATGTGCGCTCGAATGAATGAAGAGAAAAGAAAGAAGAGAGGGGGAAAGGGAGGGGGGGAAGGAGGATGGGAGTATGCTCGAATGCCAGACCTTTGGTTGCATTTTCTCTATTGATTACAAGAGTGTTTTCATCATGTATCCTCAACAGGCTTCATCCATGTTGAAATACCAGCCACATTGGCAGGTTATGAGTTGTTGCTGGAAGCGTCTATTGTCAGAGAGCAGCCAGAATATGATCTACAAAGAGATCGAGTAGAAACATCAAAGTGCGTTAGATAGCACGCATGGGGAAATTGAGAATAATCAAATGGAAACCTTAAAGGTGAGCTTAAACTTTATGTTAATAAGAGCTTGCTTCAAACACACAGGTAAGAACTCTTCCAAGCAGTTGTTTTGCAATCTTGGTAGTGCATGCTGTTCACCCCCCAAAAAGGATTTCGTCGGTTGATGCAGTTATAATCTGTTTCAGGCACACTGCTCTTTGACATCTATGTCTTTGTGTTCCTCCTCCTCCTCTACATCTTTGTCCTCTACATCTTTGTCCTCTACATCTTTGTCCTCTACATCTTTGTCCTCTACATCATCATCATCATCATCATCATCATCATCATCATCATCATCATCATCATCATCGTCATCGTCATCGTCATCATCATCATCATCATCATCATCATCATCGTTGCAATTTTCCGATTCACTTTCTTTGTCCTTGCCCTTGTTCGAAACGTGATGGTTGGCCTGCTGTCACCCTCCTTGTGTTGTCCGTCCTACGTTTTTCTGCTTCATCTTCCTCATAGCTCTTCGTTCCTTCATCTTTCTCAGAGCTCTTCATTCTTCATTCTCACATGATCTCCTTTCGTTCCTGTTCTTGCTCATGTTCTCAGATCTTGTTCTTTCATGCCATCTTCATGATTGTGATCAAACACACCCTTCTTCTTGTCACGAAGGACGGGAGGGAGAAGGAAGTGAAGGAATGAAGAAAGCTTCATGTATTGTCACCTTGCTGTACACAGAGCATGTTATCAACAAGTAGTATTTCAATGCTTCGCTCCTGCCGTCCATTTAAAACAGAAAACAGCTGCTGGACAAGAAGTCTTTGTTCACCTTCGCCTTGTTGTCATCGCCACCAATTTCCTGATTGTCTCTTTTCATCTAGATCTACCCTCTACAGAGGGAGGGAGAGAAGGGAAGGAAAGAAAGATGGAGGGATGGAGGGAAAAAATCAAGAAATGGAGGAGGAGAGAGAGTGAGGAGTGAGGGAGTGAAGAAGGAAGTGAGGGATTAGAGGAGGAAACGACTTCAACATACGCTGTTACCAGGAGACAGAAGCTGAATCAAACATCAAGATGTACATACTTGTCTCAACAGGAACGAGGTAACTAGGAACAGACATGGAAACGATTCATCGATTCAAGCAGGGCAGCTTGTCTGAAGAGAGACAGGAGGAGGGCTGAGAGGAGCGGAGAGAAAACGGGGAGAAAGAAAACTAGATCACGACAGCTCAAGAGAGGGTCGTCAGAGCACTAAGACAAACCTTGTGAAGATAAAACAAGAACATCAGCGTCAGAGCACTAAGACAAACCTTGTGAAGATAAAACAAGAACACTGGCATTGCGAGTAACGAGCGTGTTGCGACGAGAATGTTCTTACTGAAGTTGGCACAATACGCCAGCTGACAAGCTGATAGGAAAGAAACATCAAGATAGCAGCAAAGACAAAGGAAGGAGAGAAGGAGAGGTAATAGGGACACAGTTCAATGCAGAAACAGAGAGGAACGAGGGGAGAGAGTCAGTCGGGGGGGGGGTTGAGAAGATGGACGCGGAGTAAAAAGGTAAGGAAAGAAGCCGGAATCAGCACATACCTGTTTGTTCTGCAATTGTTTTCCACTCGTGCTGCAGGTAACAGCAGTGTCTAAGTTGTCTAAGTCAACAGCGTCTACGTCTTTCATATAGTAGCCCTGTAAAGATTGGACAAGCGCTATCATCACTGTCGACAACAGGATCTTGTTGTTCATACACAAGCCATACACCATGTCAGGATCCGTTGTGTCACTTGATACCAGTCGCTGTCGCAATGATGGAGATGGCCTGTCTTGTTTGTGGATATACAAGCTTCACAGCCCTCAGATTGTTGTTGCCACTGTCGGCAATCGGAGCATACCTGTGCTTCTTGTTGTACTAGACGACCGAAGGGTTGTTGAACGTGGTAGTACTTCAGTTTCCATTGATACATCCTGTACTGTTGTCTCAAAACCATACTGTTTTTCCATGTTTTCCGAAGGGTCCATGCGTAGAATTTGTGTTCATTGCCCCATCACATGTTATTGTTGCTTCACTTTTGTCAGGCCCCACTGATCTCCATTCCTGTTTGATGAATCACAATGCCGTTCCTTCTTGTCCGAGAATTCACAACTCGTGCTTTCTTTGTTTGCTACTCGTTGTCATGTCTTCACTGACTTCCACAGCTCCTGACTTCACTCTCATCCTCGGGTTGTATGCTAAAATGCATCTCTCCTCCCCTCTCTTTCCTTCTTGATCCCCTCATTCCACTGCGTTCTTTCCCACCCGGCTCCTCACCCTTCCACCGCTCCCCTCCTCTCTCCACCTCTACTTCCCCTTCTCTTCCTCTCTCTCATCATGGTTCTGATCCCACCGTCCTGCTCGTTCACGCACATCCTACAAGAGTCATCCAGTGAATGTTGATGTTCGTCGGACAAAGAAAAAGAACGAGTTCGAAACAAGGACGGCAAGGGAGTGTTGCGCACAAAGAGATGCAAAAACACACCAGTGACTCCAAGACTGATGACTGTCTTGCATCCTGGTCCACGCACTCTCCTCAACTAGTTTTTGAAGGAGCCGACCATAATTGCTGTTGAGGAAAAAAGCAAAAAAAAGATAGATACCCCACTTATGTATTGTCGAAAGGGGTCATTCAACATACCCTTTTTAATAGAACTACCCCACATTGATTTATCATTAGATACCAAAATAATTTACTCTAATAAGGTGGAGTACTAATAATTGGTTCATCTCCTAACTGTGAACATGTTCCATCGTCACGCACGTACATGTCACAGACAAAAACGTGCACGTCAATCAAATCAACAATGCAGGATAGAGCAGAAGCAGAAGGCTCCTCATCCTCGTCCTCGTCCTCGTCCTCGTCCTCATCCTCGTCCTCGTCCTCATCCTCGTCCTCGTCCTCATCCTCGTCCTCGTCCTCGTCCTCGTCCTCGTCCTCGTCCTCGTCCTCGTCCTCGTCCTCGTCCTCGTCCTCGTCCTCGTCCTCGTCCCCCCCCTCTCTCTATGCTTGCCTTCCCCACATCGTACATTCTGGAAACTCACTCCCCCCTGCCTCCCCACTTCATGCCAATTTGTTCCATTTCAACACATCCCTCCTAATATCCTTTACCGATCCCTTCTGGACCCTCCTCCCTTTTTCTGGCCCCTCCCTCCCTCCCTCACTCCCTCCCTCCCTCCCTCCCTCCCTCCCTCCCTCCCTCCCTCCCTCCCTCCCTCCCTTCCACTAAATCTGACCTCCCTTAATCCATTTCCGATTCAACCAATCCTCGTTTCTCCCCTCTCCCCGTCCCCCCCCTTCCTCCTTCCTCCTGCCGTCTCTCTGGCCCCATAGCTCCGTCTCTGCCTTCTTGACTTCAATCTGGCATCTCTTCCTCCCCTCCGCAAGCCACCCGCCCCTCCCTCCCTCTCGCATGCATGGTCCCTCTCCCCTCCTGTCCGGCTCGCATCATTCCTTCAAACAATCTTCTTCATCCCAGCACATCGTTCAAGACTGCTATCCTCCTCCCCTGCGTCTGCTCTATAGCTATGTTTGCTCTTTTGCATCGAGTTCTCTATGTAATGCTACAGACTGATCAACAACGCTGTCTTGAAGGGTATGTTGACATCATCTTGTATCATACCTGACAACCTTTCTGGTCACTTCCCTTCATTCCTTAACAAGTCACTTTGTACTGCCCTTGCATTATGCGTCGCTGCTGCTTCCTTTGCTGCTTCCTCTGCTGCTCCTGCTCCTGCCCCTGCTCCTGCACTTGCTCCTGCTCCTGCACTTGCTCCTGCCCCTGCATTTGCGTTTGCATCTGCGTTTGCATCTGCGTTTGCATCTGCATCTGCATCTGCATCTGCATCTGCATCTGCATCTGCATCTGCATCTGCATCTGCTCCCATCTCCCATCCCGCTCTCTCTTTCTTTGAGTCTGAAATTACATTGCAAGCCAAAGCAACTCTCAAAAGTCCTTTGGTTGCAAGATCCAACACCCCCTCTGTTTGCCGTCTGCACGTGAAGGTCTGCATTCCAACGAACTGATTAAATGAAGTACGAGGGATGTTTTGTGCTATTCTCTTCACAAAAATAGACCAATAATCTCAATGTGCAGCATGCGTGATCATTGCAGAGGTGCGAGGCTCTTGTAAGCTCTGTGATGTGCTATTCACTGTGGTTGTTTTTGGAACAAGGCTTTATCTAGGTGGAACAAGATCGTCGGCAGTCTCAACAACATTACATGATAACAGGCGCGATCTATGTTGTGGAGAACAGGAGACAACGATGCCAAAGAACACACTTGGTAGCTCGATGCCGAAGGACTGGCTGCTCACAGCGATGTTTCATCATCAATCAACGTCAATGTACGATGCAGGCATTGAGGAGCAGTCCAGGGAAAGTCAAGAAATCAATCAGAACAAAAAGTGTCTCAGTCTTGCGTAGACAAAATTCGTGTTGATTGATGCCGTTGCAAACATCTCAAATTCGTGCCTCACGCAAAGCAAACCGAAGGTGTTCTCGCACGAGATAGCCATCTTGAATCAAACCCTCAAAGCAAGGCATCATTGTATCCATTACACGTTGCATCACTGAGATCATAACTTCTCCTTCCTCTGGTTGCATATCACAGATCCGCCACGTGCTCCAGCGCGTCCAGCATCAGCTCCTCCAGCCCGTGGCTCCTCAGCTCCGGGAGACTCTCCGCAAGCACCCTCCGCTTCTCCCCTCTCCCTCCTCCCACGTCTCCCTCTGACATCGTCCGCGCTGTCTGCCCACTCCCCCTCACCACCTGATTCCTCGCAGCCGCCCCTCCCTCTGGCCTCCCTGCCGCTGCCGCCGCCAATTCAACATTCCCTGGCCTCCGCTCTACAAGCGGCCTTACAGACGACGAGCCCCCATCATGGGGCCCTCCTGCCTGCCCAGGTCCTGACACCAGCGACGGCAGCTCCCCTGATCTCCCGTGCTGAGCCGCCATCAGGTTGCTCCTCGCCGTCGGCCAGTCGTCGAAGCCAAGGTACTTGCAGGCGTTCTTGAGGGCCGTGAGGGAGATGCCGAGCTGGTTGGCGGCGTCGACCTGACGGAGGTGGAGGAGAGACTCGATGGTCTCGTTGGTGATGAGGATCTCCTTCTGGGAGGGCTGCTGGTCGCCCTCCCCTGCCTCGCCTCTTCGCTTGCGGAGGAAGACTCGGGCTACCTTAGGGCCCAGCATGGTTGTCAACAGGTTTCAGGCAGTCAACAGGTTCTTTGGCTGCCGAATTATCTGAATTTTGATTTCTTCAAGTTCTTGTTCAGTTCTGACTCTGAGTTGCTTTGAATGATCGAGATCAAAGTTTTGGTTATGTGTTTGCCGTGGGCCAGACGAACACAAATCTCAAGGGGGGCTTGCCGTTAAGGGATGGCCTTGGTTGGGGTCAAGAAGGAGTTTGTTTTCCCTTCACTGTTGTAGCTCTGAAGATCAAGATCGATTTGTCGCTGCTAGCTGAACAAGCGATGAATGTGCTGTCAGGAGTCGAAGAGTAGCTAAGCGGTAAACCGAGCATGCGGCGATCGAGATAAGAAGGGGATTGTGGTCTACCTTGGGTGGGGTGGTATTGATTGGAAGCAGGGGTACGTATCTCGCAGTTCATGTCAGGGGTGGGGTAGTCAATTTAGAGACCCATGAGGACCCATGAGGGGAAAGCACAAGATATCCATGAGCGATGAAAATAAGGAATATCTGCCAGGGTGCAAAGGTAAGCAGTATGCCTGATTTACTTACAGGATCAATCAATAAATAATGACAGTTAGGTACTCCTCCTGACGCATCAACACTTGACTTCTTGCAACACAGGGAGGTCGTTGAGACCTTTACAACACAAGGAGTTTTTTTGGGGGAGAATTCATACTGGAGCGGGCTCGCACAAAATATCCCACGAAACGTTGTGTTTTCTTTATCTGTCACGTGGGCTCACGGCATCTCAGAACTCACCGTATCAGTCGACCCGCCTAAAACAACCGTTGGCCACATTCTTTACTCAAAGTTAAGTTAAAGATGAGTACGAGAAAGTGACTGTAAAAAAAGAATATCATCCTGGCAGTCGGACTCAGTGAGCCCGCGCCGCGCGGCCGGGCCGGGCGGCGGGCCCCGGCTACGGCCGACCGGCGGCCCGGGCCCGGTTTCCAAGCCAAGTTCAGTCCCGATTCAAGGCCCGGCGCTGGCCGCGGTGACCCCGGCACTGCCGCGTGACTGGCCCCCGGGTGACCCGGCGCAGGCGACCGTCCGACGCCCCGCCGCCCGCCGGTCACCAGGGCGAGTCACACCGTGGCACTGTCGGTGGCCGGGCAATAGTTTCGGAAGCCGCCCAGTGCCCGGCCCGGCCCGGCGGGCCCGGGCCGGGCCGCGGGGGTGCCGGGCGGCCCGGGCGGCCGCGGCGTATGCCAGTGACCGGCCCGGTCACCGGGTGCCACACAATGCCATCATGATCATGCCGCTGATGCCTCGTGAGCCGCTCATGCCGGCATCTGAGGCGGACCCGAACCAGTATGCCAGCCGCACGGGCCGGGCCGCGGCCCGTCACAGGCTGAGTCACTGAGACGGACTCTGCCTCGGAATACGGTAGTCATCTTAACTTGTGGAATGCTACTCATTGCCGCGTGCGCTCACAGCGGCCCGCCGTGACCGGTGGGCCACGGCCCGGGGTGACCAGGACCGTAGTACGGCGGCCGCGCCCTCAGAGCCTGGCCGGGCACCGTGGCCGCACCCGGTGACCGGGCCGCATCCGATGATTGTGACCGTCTCAGTCACGTGGCACGGTGCCCCGGGCCCGGCCGCGTGCCGCAGTGCGCGGCGACCGTCGCTGAGTCCGACCGTCTGGCAGCCTCACTGACTCAGCCGCCTGGTCGCCGCCGGGCGCCGGGCGGCCGCGGCGGCACTGAACTCGACTCTTGCCAGCCTTCACCGCCGCGCCGGGATAGGCCCCGCCGGGGCCGGGCCCGGGGCGGCCCTAGCCCGGTAGTACCGTCGTACCCGGTACCGTACGGTCACCGGGTTGAACGGTTCCGACAGCGCGGCCGCCCGGACTGAATGTGAGCCCGAACTTGGAACGACTCGGTGGCCGGGTTCGGTGACCGTAGTACGGTACTCAGTTACGGTAGTACTTAGTGCCAGTGATCGGACTGCACTGACTAGCCTGTAGTGATCGGACTGTCTGATCACCTCAAAGTATGGGAGTGCCAGTGAAATCATGGCCAGTGTTTCAAGTTTTCTCATGATGATACTGAATCATTACGGGCTTCACTGATCATGTCACAGTCATGCTACAGTGATTCCAAGGCCGCGCTTCAAGTTGACCTTGCCACGAAGGCTTGGATCAACCATGATCGATTTGAACGAATCCAAGTTCAACTAACCCACTTCCAATGATGAATACATCGATTGGAGTAAAACAAACAGCTTTCCACAAATCGCCGGATCATGACGCCTTTCCATTCCGGCGTGCTAAATGATGTGAACAGGTCAGCATTCAAGACCCGGGGTGACCCAATTTTTTGCATATCAAGTTGACATGATTGAAAATCCACTATGTTGAACGGAGCAAAAAAACTCATGCTTGTTCTGCTCTGCAAAAAAAATATATCCCCAGTCCTGTATTGTCACACACCCGCCACATGCTCCAGCGCGTCCAGCATCAGCTCCTCCAGCCCGTGGCTCCTCAGCTCCGGGAGACTCTCCGCAAGCACCCTCCGCTTCTCCCCTCTCCCTCCTCCCACGTCTCCCTCTGACATCGTCCGCGCTGTCTGCCCACTCCCCCTCACCACCTGATTCCTCGCAGCCGCCCCTCCCTCTGGCCTCCCTGCCGCTGCCGCCGCCAATTCAACATTCCCTGGCCTCCGCTCTACGAGCTGCCTTACAGACGACGAGCCCCCGGCATGGGGCCCTCCTGCCTGCCCAGGTCCTGACACCAGCGACGGCAGCTCCCCTGATCTCCCGTGCTGAGCCGCCATCAGGTTGCTCCTCGCCGTCGGCCAGTCGTCGAAGCCAAGGTACTTGCAGGCGTTCTTGAGGGCCGTGAGGGAGATGCCGAGCTGGTTGGCGGCGTCGACCTGACGGAGGTGGAGGAGAGACTCGATGGTCTCGTTGGTGATGAGGATCTCCTTCTGGGAGGGCTGCTGGTCGCCCTCCCCTGCCTCGCCTCTTCGCTTGCGGAGGAAGACTCGGGCTACCTTAGGGCCCAGCATGGTTGTAACAGAAACGGATAGCTTGCTTGGCGGTAGAATACAGATAGGATGGTGGTTTCAGTTCGCTCTGTAGTTTTTTTTCTGTTCGTTGTTGTGCTGCTTCCCTGACGAGCACTAACAAGCCATATCGAGGAAGACGTGTGCTTGAATTGAGCAGCGTTGGTTGCCGGGGGTGGGGTACGCGAAATTGCCGGTATCGTGATCTCGGAGATTGGGTAACGTGACTAGGTTCCAGCGAACGATCTGGAGATGAAGAAGTTGAAGTACATGTTTGTAAGAGTCTCCGAAACGTTGCGTCTGGCCCATGGACCAACTGGCGGCAATACAATCACATCGGTTCATGAAAAAAAGGAAAAAGCAAAAAAAAAACAATTGTTTGCCCCTAGCTAGCGGAGTACGCGATGAAACATATCATGTTGGGCTTACAATCTCTGGTTAAGGTTTAAGCTTCAATGGCGCCCGAAACCTCGTCACGGGTACACAGATGACCCCTACCCCCATGATACCCACCTAACTACTGGTTTACAAGAAGAAAAGAGAAAACCCAATGTACGGTTTTACCTGACATCGTTTTACTACTGCGATACTCTGCTAAAACCTTTTTTTGCACCACCACCCTCTTGCCTGCGGTGCAACGGCACCACCCCCTCAGCAGGACTCATCTCATACCCCCTTTCGATACACCACCCACCCCTGATTGCTCCCTCTTCGATTGATTTCCTCAAGGAGGGGTTTTGTCCTGCACGCATATCACGCGGCAGTTCACGAACAGAATCCTTGCTCCTCTGCTTTGTCCACCTGCTTCAACTCTACTTGTGTCTCAGCCTCAGCCTGATAGGTAGTGGTTTCTGCCTGACGCCACTTGCCTGTTCCCGATTCCATCCCAACAAGTTCTAGCGCTGTCCAAGATCATGCTCGGTCCCAAGACTGCCCGCGTTTTCATTCGTAGGAGGAAGCATGACGAGAATCCAGCAGACAAGAAAGAGCAGAAAGAAATCACGTTCACACTCGACATGCTTGAGTCTCTTTTGTCTCTTCGTCAAGTAGATGCAGCAAGGCACCTGGTAAGTTCCTTTTCAGGATCGTGTATATCTGTCTGATCAATCACCCCAGGGGATTTCACTCACAGCACTCAAGAACGCTTGCAAATACTTGGGAATCGATAATTGGCCCAAGGCTAGACAGAAGCTTGCTGCTCTACCTTCAGGGGAAATTACGAAGAACTCTCCGCCTGTGCAGTCAACTTCTAACTGTGGTTCAGCGGAACGCGCTGCTGCGGAACAGGTGTATCCTTTCTTGGATTGTCCAGCATGGGATTTCTGGCAACGTTCTTCAGACAGAGGGGGGACGGAGAACAATACCAACGACTATATTAGACGGCCCTGGGGGGTTCAGAGTCTTGAATTGGAAGAATTAATGGACGAAGGCATATCACATACGACGAAATCCTAATCGCCTTGATTTGTAGATGTATGCTGTCAGGGCTGTGATTTCCTCCTTAAATTGTGTTTAATGAAATAGAGTTTGTCGCTCAGTACGATGAGCTCTTTATGCCTTTAGGATCATATGTCTGTCTGTCTGCAATTATGATCTACAAAACCTTTGACGGACAGTTGTCAACAGTGCTGAATGTTCTCAATGCTTTATCAGGGAAGGGTCTCGATCTATGGTCTGCTAGATTGAAGAACAAGCAACACGCGTTTAAGGTAATTAATGAATTGGAAACTGCCTTCACTGTGAAGAACCGTCCTCAACCACCACTGAAAGAGCCTCTCTCTATGCATACCAGAGCGACATTTGACCTCTTCCATGACTGGGATATGGCTATTTTACCAGTTCACTTCAGTACAGCTGGAGAAACTGAGATGCATAAAGGTGGCGTGAGGTAGGTAACAGAGTACAAATCAGACTCCTCGTGTTTTGTTTTTTCATTTCACTGCTACTTCTGGAAACTTATTTTTTCGAGGATGCCGTAAAGGAGTGGATTGATGGAAACATTAACAACAGCAACAAGCAATGAGCAGGTACATTCAACAAACTTGCTTGTGCAAAGAGATGAAGGAGTTACGCGATTTAATTCAAGTGAAGCTCACCGATTGGGTAACTTGTGTTATCTAGAACGTCACTGTCAGCGCTCATGCTTCTAGATATGTTCTATTTTCCAGGATTACACAAATCACGGTAAAAGCCAATAAACATTCGAAATCAACAGACGGAATTGTTAATCATATCACCTCAGTTGTATTCGATCATAGGTCATTACGGCTATACTTCATTCTTAGCTTGTTGTTCATGAACAAGGCTCCTGCAAATGGATATCCTACGTGGTCTCAGTGTAATCCTGCCAAAGTATTCTACGAAAAGTCGCAGATTGAAATCGACCAATCTTCCACTCTCGTTACCAAAATAACGCACTATGCTGCTGCTCCTTCAAATACTCTCGCTCCTTTCCTCAAGCAATACTAGAGCAGTCTCATCAGGTTCATTAAAAACAACCCGAAAAAAGTGTATACATGTGGTTTTTGAGGTTTTATTTCCTGAGCGGGCAATCTTCCCGTCTTTTTGGCAAGGGCCTCCCTGCAGTATCTCGTGTTCCCAGCAACTAATGTTTAGTCAATTATGGTTTCCATACTGATATCAGCCACATTTAGCATTTGATATCTTTGTTCTTTGAACAGAAATCCTGTCTTGCGCTCGTTCTGGTTTAAAAGTCCGTCACGGCTGGTAGCGTGACTTCCAGCTTAGTAACGTGACTTGGCTTGGTAATGCTAAATCTTCGCGCTCTAAGCTCACTTCGCACCGATTCGCCCCCACCCCCCAAAAAAGAACTACGTGTGTCATGTACCATTGGTACATGCGTCTCTCAGTACCCCCCCCCCCTCCCCCGCCCTCCCCACCAGTCTGCCCCAGCCTGCCCCAGCCTGCCCCAGTCTGTGATCGTTGCACCCCTGCTCCCTCTCCTCCCATCTCCTTCCATCCCTCCCCATCTTCCCACATTGTCATTGTGTGTCATTGCTGAGGCATTGAGTGCACGCTTTCCCCATCTTTCCTCATCATATCTCTAAGGGTTGTGAGGTTTTGTCAGTGATGCTGCCACTAAAAATGGAGATGGCTTTTTCGTTTGGTTTGAAGTTTGTTTTTACCCAGTCGTTGGTATATGCGAGTATAATCCAACTTTCCTTCAACATTTGTCTATGATTTTCTGGGTCTGATAGAGTCCCCGTCGCAATTGCAGTCATCCAATGACTATCGTCGTTGTTTGACAGCATCTCCAAGTGGCCGTGAGAATCGATCTATTGCTACTTTGACTATATCAGCGCTTGTGCAATCCATCTACCAATCAGATACACACCCGGGCACAAGCACATGGTGAAGACAGCGATAATAGATATTGTTTCTTTGTTGTAACATTTTCTTTTTGTCGTATCAGTAAGCTGCATCCCAGATCGGGCAGTAAAGAAACACTGAAAGAATCAGGCAAACATCATCCTGATAATTCTGCCGAAAACTACAATGTCGATGAAAGGAAAGAGCTTCTGACCGGTTGGTCAAGGTAAAGAGGTTTAGGAGCGTTTCACGCGTGGCCCAGAGGTCCAGATTCCCAGAACCTGTTTGAAATATATTTCAAATATACATGTTTTTAAATGTGAAATTGTCACGATCGTGTCACGGTCTTTTCCCCGAGCCAGTCGGCGTACTAATTGGGTGGTATAGGAAGGGTTAGAAATTTTCTAAATACCATCATATGTATCGCGGCATAGAATGGAGCTTGGGCTAGGCACATTTATGGTCCGGTCAATACCCCACCTCCTGATTCTATCGGTGGGCCCCTGTGGGGGTGCAATCACCCTGCTGACAAACTCGACCACAACGGTTCACCATCTCGACCTTTGGAAATAAAATTCTCTTATATACCATTGGTCCAGATGATTTCAAATTTATTGAGTAAAATTAGTACGACGAGCTCTGGGAATCTGGACCTCTGGGCCACGCGTGAAACACTCCTTAGGTTCCGAGAGCAAGCGCTTCTTCCCCCACACGCATTAGCGTACCCCCTCTATTTCCGGAAAGAACCCGTCCATGTACACCCGTCCATGTACATGTCTATTTGTAGGTTTTGACTGGCTGGCTAGATTGACGCAGCGCAAGTTGGCGACAGACTTCATGGGTACCCGACAAGACCTATCTCTAGATAAACAAATAGATTGACTTCGATCACCCCCTCCCACACAGGGATGGCTGCAGGGTATCACGCCAAGTACAGATGCGCGCAGATGGAGTTTTAGTCTTGAGATTTTATCTTTATAAAACCGTTTTAAGTGCGCGTGAGATGGACTGATGTAAACCCCCCCTCCCTCTCTCAACCGCTTACTAGGCTGTCCTCTGCCCACGCGATAGGGGCTTGCGTGTCCTCTTGCTCCCGGCCTTCACAGTCCTCTGTCAACATCGATTCTGTTCTTATCAGCTCCTCCTAACTCGCTTCTTTCCTTCAGTAGAACTTTTGAGTGGTTAAGCCGTGTCACCACAACAACAGCTTGCACTTCAATTTGCGTTAGAAACCTCACAAACTACATCACCAACACATCAAACAGACAGAGAAAACAAGAAAGATCAGTTTAAAAATCAAGTAAACAACACCCAACATGAATATGTTCGGCCCCACCTTCGTCACCATCCACGTCCGCAAGAAAGCTGGCGACTCCGCCAAGCCCCAGGCCTCAAAGATCTTCCTCACCGCCAGCGACCTCCAGCGCCTCCTCGTCTACAAGCAGGTCGACGCCGCAAAGCTCCTGGTATGACCCCTGCCTGACCTGTCTGCTAGGGGAGCGCGTGCTGTTTGTGACGGGAGGAGGAGGGCGGGGCTTGATCTGACGTTGGATGGGAGCAGGGGGTGTCTCTGACGGCGCTCAAGAACGCGTGCAGGCAGCTGGGGCTGGAGAGCTGGCCCAAGGAGCGGAGCCAGCTACTGGCGGCGAGGAGGAGGGAGGCGTGGGACGTGCGGGAGTGGTTCGGGGGGCAGGAGGAGGGTATCAGTGCTACGGAAGGGACGGAGCAGGAGGAGGAAGCAGTGGAGGAAGACGGCACAGGCCCAATGCTGGATAGCGCACCGTATCTCGAGAAGTGGTGTGAGGAGGGGGCTGCTTGTGTGAATGAGGAGGAGAAGGGGTTTGTGAAGGTAGAGAAGGGGTCATGGAAGAACGGGGCTGAGGTGGTGAGAGCAGGTAAAGTCAGGAGGAGGGAGTGGGGGGGATGCCGGGGGGAGGGGCAGAGGGAGCTGATGGAGGAGGGACTTGTACATGTCTCAAAACCGAATCGGGACCGATGAGGCCTCTTGACCAGGTTTTGGTATATGTTAAGTTCTAGATTGAAGTTAGGATTATGTGCGG
The DNA here is from genome assembly GCF_000315625.1 of Guillardia theta CCMP2712. Classification (NCBI taxonomy): domain Eukaryota; class Cryptophyceae; order Pyrenomonadales; family Geminigeraceae; genus Guillardia; species Guillardia theta. The sequence continues at coordinate 73,330 of NW_005434494.1, forward strand.
AAAGCTTTTAGATGCTTTCATCGCATCATGAAGGATTGATTCTTCTTACATTTCTGTTGATCGATATATATAAACTTGCATCACAATATTTCTTTGTTACGATGAGTCAAATATTTCATGAATCTTGTTTGAATTTTCGGTTCATCATTCAAATATTCTCTTGTTGAGGTTCAAAGATCGCATATAAGTCAATGTTTGTATCTCGGAGATTGAGGTGGTCATTCAAACACTCACTACGAGAGAGAGCTTTTCGTCAGCGAGTTGATTTGAGATAAGAAGGAGTTTTTGCGATGACGTTGTCAGCAGGCTGGGTTGCCCTGGTTTTCTTTCTTGCAGTGAGCAAAATGTGCACCGCGAGGTTCTCAATGCATGCAAGCGTTATTCCATAGCCAGTGCTGTCTTGGGGGAACCAGAGGCTGTCAAACTTGATCGCACGGACCGAAGCTTCGTGGCTTGTCCAGCAGACGCGTCTCAGTGGTCATGGATCGGTTGACCTGGTGGTTGATCGAAGAAGTCATCTAGCAAGACACTTGCATGAATGATGCTCATTTTGCATGACACAAGTCGTTGTTGCCGACTGTAGGGTGGAATGCAAAGTGCTTGCATGATCATCAAGATGAACACAGTCGATCCAGCTTCGTGTGCTCATTCATCAATCTGAATGCTGCTTGTCTACTTTTTTCCTTACAGAAAACCTCTTTCGTTTGGCGGACATGGGTCTACAACAGGGTCAAGGCATTCCACTGAGACTCTGTTTGATCGATCCATATCATCGCATCATCGTAGGATTCTTGAGATACGACATCTTCATGTTGCATTGGTCACACTCTCGTGCTAACCTCCTGCGTACTCGCTTCGCTTGTCCTTCCCGTTCTCCTCCTCTCCGCCGCATGTGCGTCGGGTTGCCGGGAGGGTCCGTTCCATGCACCTTCTCCCTTAGGACACCACCCCACACGCCGCATAATCAGCTACTAAATGATTGGTCAAGTATTCTTTCACCACCACCTCCTCCTCTTGCCCCACGTCCTCCTCATCCACCTCCTCTGGCATCACCACCTCAAACGCCGCTTCTTCCCCCCCCCCCCCACCCCTCCTCCTCCAACACCACTTCCTCCTCCTCCTCCTCCTCGACCTCGACCTCCAAAACCTCCTCCTTTTCCTCTTCCTGGACTTTCTCTTCTGCTAACTCCACCTCCATCTCGACCCCTTTACTATCAACCCTTCACTCTGCTGCACGGGGAGGAGCTCTCTGCCTATAGATCTTCGCCAGACACACGCACACCCTTCCTTCAAAACCTCCTTATCCCCTGCCCGTGTTCCTCAGCCACATTGTTCCGACTGACGTTGAGTTACCTATCGGTGACTATCATCTCCTCATCAGCCCCTCACAGCATCTTTGCATCTCACATACTGCTCCTTCCAAGTGCTGTGATACAGCTTGACACTTGTCCACACACTTCTACTCACATAGAGAAGATCAAGAAAAGCCCTTGATTATGAGCATGTTCGGCCCCACCTTCGTCACCATCCACGTCCGCAAGAAAGCTGGCGACTCCGCCAAGCCCCAGGCCTCCAAGATCTTCCTCACCGCCAGCGACCTCCAGCGCCTCCTCGTCTACAAGCAGGTCGACGCCGCCAAGCTCCTGGTATGACCCCTGCCTGACCTGTCTGCTAAGGGAGCGCGTGCTGTTTGTGACGGGAGGAGGAGGGCGGGGCTTGATCTGACGTTGGATGGGAGCAGGGGGTGTCTCTGACGGCGCTCAAGAACGCGTGCAGGCAGCTGGGGCTGGAGAGCTGGCCCAAGGAGCGGAGCCAGCTACTGGCGGCGAGGAGGAGGGAGGCGTGGGACGTGCGGGAGTGGTTCGGGGGTCAGGAGGAGGGTATAAGTGCTACGGAAGGGACGGAGCAGGAGGCGGAAACAGTGGAGGAAGACGGCACAGTCCCAATTCTGGATGGCGCACCGTACCTCGAGCAGTGGAGTGAGGAGGGGGCTGCTTGTGTGAATGAGGAGGAGAAGGGGTTTGTGAAGGTAGAGAATGGGTCATGGAAGAGAAGGATGAATCTGCAGGAAATTGAAGGAAGGGGGAGGGAGTGGGGAGCATGCCGGGGGGAGGGGCAGAGGGAGCTGATGGAGGAGGCACTTATACATGTGCAAGCTTGACGTTACGATTTGCGGGTGAGATATTCCTGGAGTGCACGATGATAAATCTCTTTTTTCAAACAGCTTTTGCATTTTTATATATAAGAGGTTCATTGCCTCGAAAGAATTGGTGGTAACTGCATGGACTCTTGTGCTGAGGGCATTTTGGTAAATACTTTTCGGTCGTGCTCACGAACGAGGCGTACACTGCAAGGCCATGGAGGAAAACATGGTTCCATAGTCTTGGGTGGACAGGCAGCTAGTGTCCCTAGTCGCGTCCTATTGTCGAGAGGTCACTTACGTCGACTTTGGTAAAAAAGATCAATGTTACACCAGAAGCGTGTATGCAAGCTTATCGTGTTTTGCAATGAAAGATTGAATGACGGTGTTGACGTGGATCTCTTCAAGAATCTCATGAACTAAAGACGAGCAATCATCAACAATCAATGAGATGGTTTTCTCTTTTTGCTGACAACGACGAAGGCATTCGTGATCCTCCGCATTGTCGTTCTAGCCATGCCCATGTCAGGGCGATTCGACAAAGTGACGTTTGAGTTCCCGAGAGGGGTATCGATTTTTACCTTTTTTTGAAACAGAGCCCCTCCAGCCCCCACGAAATTTGAAAAAAGTACAATATGTATTTTACTCAAATAGGTCTGACAGAGAATAACTTTTACTTTTAGGGCTTCTTCACCTCACAACCGGCGCAATCGCAAGTTGGCGTCCTTGTTGACGACAATGAGAAGGGGGAATTGGAGGTCATGCGCTTGAAATAGAATTGATCCCACAGAAAATGGCAGTCGAAGCAAAAGGGCAATGGCTAATTCAAACTACTAGCCAAGTCAAGAATTAAAATCCAAACGTTGCAAAAAGACATTTCTCCTCTCCCTACCTCGTGACTTCCTGACTGGCTGGACATGCTCGAAACTTCAACGGTTATGCAGCTGTTTACTATGACTGAGGAAAGAAAACCGAACCGGAGCAAACATTATTGAATTGTAAAGCATAATATTAAAATTCTCTTGCAGATTTTCAGTATCTGATTTGTGGTCCCTTTTCGAGCCCTCATACAGCCCCCTTGGAAGGGCATAACTTAGGGCCGTTTCACGCCGAGCCCAAAGCTCGAGTTTTTTCAGAAGTTTTAAATTCATTTGAAAATTACATGTTTTTAAAGCTGAAATTATCGTGTGTAGCCCATGCTAAGGGTTCGATATTTCATAATAAGTATCCTAGTATTTAGATGCTATCATACAACCTAGGCTCCCTTTCGATTTGAATTCAAACGATAAGTTTGACCAACTCTAGTCTCCACCCACCCCTTCTTTTATGACATTAAATTAAGGGTACTCATTTTGCTGACAAACTCGACCGCAACGGTTCACCATCTCGACCTTTGGAATTAAATTGTACTTTTATGTCATTGGTCCAGATGATTTCAAATTGTTTGAGTAAAATTAGTACCACGCTTGCTGACAAACTCGACCATTGGGCTCGGCGTGAAACGGCCCTTAATAAACCTCTGAGAGAGTGAGCAGTCGAGAGGGAGGGAGGGAGAGGGAGAGAGGAGAGAGGAGAGGTCGAGCGATATATGGGAGGAAGGGGGCAGAGTACCCCTTCCTCTGAGCTGCAGAGGTGGGGTTATCTGAGCCGCTGCCAGAGTCTCCCGCCGGCCTAGAGAGTAACCAAGATGAAGAGATCAATCACAACAAGCCATGTCAAAGCAGAAACAGAGTGTCAAGAGGTGAGGTGAGGATGAGAAATGGAAAGCGAAGGAAAGTGAAGGGAAGTGGAAAGCAAAGGAAAATGTGCATCGCACCGATGAGTGAAGTGGAGATCAGGTGGAAGCGAGTGAACACGCCTCAGAAATAAAGGACAATTTCCTTAGGAAACGAGAGGACTGAGTTGAACTGCGAAGTGGGATAAGGAAGGACAATAACTTTGTACCGATAAAGAGAAGGGGATATGATAACGTGAAGTCTTCAAGTAGCACCAACATTGAACTTGATAAAGATGAAGATTGATTCCAAGTGGTACGAGTAGGTGTGCAGAAAAAAAATAACTTTTGACTTTTGTGAGGTAGAGCTGTGGTAGAGGGTGATGGGAGATGTGAAGTTCGAACTGGTCCACTCCACAATTATGAACTTAAACAGAACCATCTCCTGTTGCCCATGACAATTTATCTGCTTGCAGGCTTGAAAGATATCCAAATAATCTGATTCGCGTTCGCATTTCTCTCAGCTATACTCGTGGCATCAAGAGACATTGATTTGAACTTCAGCACTTCTACTGTCCATTATGAGGGGATTGAATTTTTTTCTGGAAATTTTGCTCATCCTCCAGCTCTTCCTATCCTTCGAATCTGCGCTTCGATCCGTTGAGACAGGAAAGTATGCTAAGCTCAAGAGCCGTAAGTCGCGCCAAGGCACTGGATCTCCTCTATCTCTACGCTTGAAAGGCGGAGAGGACGAGGCAGAGAAGAAAGTTGAATTGAACTCTGTGAGTGTAGTTTTCTGTAATTCACTTGTCAATTTCTTGGTTTACTGCCTTGCGCGCTTTACCGTTGCAACTCCACTGTTTCTTCTGTCACCGTTGCTTTCTCCACTCTCATTTCCTTTCCCATCTTCCTCATGCTTATGCCCAAATCCTGATGCTTTTGTTCACAACCTGACTCTCCTGCGTTCCTCTCACTGTGTCTTCCAGACCGCAACATTGAAAAAGCAGCGCGACAAGATCAAAAGTAAGAGAGCAAGAAAAGACAGAGCAATGCAGCAAGACAGACAGGATGAAAAGTCAAAGGAGAAAGCAAGACCAAAAGGAACAAGACAGCAATACAGGCGAGATGAAGAGAAAGAGGAGAGCAAGACAGACGAAATGAGCATACTGGTGGAATCTATCTCACAAATCCAGCGCCGGATCGAGATGTGCCAAGACCCGGCAGAAAAGCAACGGCTGACCAGTCAGCTTGAGAGGAAGGAGCTCGAGCACAAGCTCACGCTCGAGAGGAAGGAGCTCGAGCACAAGATCGAGATGTGCCAAGACCCGGTAGACAAGCAACGGCTGACCAGTCAGCTTGAGAGGAAGGAGCTCGAGCACACGGTCAAGCTCGAGAGGAAGGAGCTCGAGCACAAGATCGAGATGTGCCAAGACCCGGCAGAAAAGCAACGGCTGACCAGTCAGCTTGAGAGGAAGGAGCTCGAGCACAAGCTCACGCTCGAGAAGAAGGAGCTCGAGCACAAGATCGAGATGTGCCAAGACCCGGTAGACAAGCAACGGCTGACCAGTCAGCTTGAGAGGAAGGAGCTCGAGCACACGGTCAAGCTCGAGAGGAAGGAGCTCGAGCACAAGCTCACGCTCGAGAGGAAGGAGGAAGGAGCTCGAGCACACGGTCAAGGTCGAGAGGAAGGAGCTCGAGCACAAGCTCACGCTCGAGAGGAAGGAGCTCGAGCACAAGATCGAGATGTGCCAAGACCCGGCAGAAAAGCAACGGCTGACCAGTCAGCTTGAGAGGAAGGAGCTCGAGCACACGGTCAAGCTCGAGAGGAAGGAGCTCGAGCACAAGCTCACGCTCGAGAAGAAGGAGCTCGAGCACAAGATCGAGATGTGCCAAGACCCGGCAGAAAAGCAACGGCTGACCAGTCAGCTTGAGAGGAAGGAGCTCGTGCTTGACAAACACAGGGCCGAGGTCCGGGAGGAAGAGGCAGAAAGCGCAATTTGGACAGAAAAAACCTTGAGTCGTGATCTGGTGGGGCACAGGGAGGCGAACAAACTCTTCTTTCTCGATCGATCGCTGTTTGATCCAATCAGCTCGTCACAAGCAGGGGTGCGTGTGCTGTACTGCCGAGATTCCTTCAATGAGCAGTGGCGTTTCCTTGACGACCGGGTGTGCAAGGCGGGGTGTCTGGGTTGGATTCTAGGGCCTCCGGGGACGGGGAAGACGACGACGACGATGTCCTTCATGCAATCGCGAGGCATGGAGGAGGGATGGAGGGTGATATGCTTTCGGCTGTGGAAGTGGGGAATTGTCGAATTCTTACAGGTTGATGATGGCGTATTGAGAAAATGTGAGATGCCTGCCGACAATGCGGGGGCTTGGATACCGAAATTTCTCAGAGAACGGGCACCGAGCGGGAAGAAGACTTTGGTGTCTATAGATGGTTACCGACAGGGGGAGCAAGCACATGGATTTGTGCTGAGTGCTTGCCTGTATTGGGTTCATCGTGAACTGGAGAATCGGCGGCTTGTTATCACAACGTCGATGAGCTCTCGAGCAAAGAAGAGTTCCGAGCAAGATGCGAATGAGAAGGTCGAAGAAATGATGGTGTATTCGTGGACAATGGAAGAGTATCTGGAAGCCTGTAGGTACGACGCGTTCTATAAGAGTGTGGCTGATGTGATGAAATGGAGCTTGGATGAAGAAGAGGGAAGCATGGATGAAGGCGAGGGAAGCATGGATGAGACAGAACAAGAGAGAAGGTCGAGAGAAATCGAGTCAAAGTATCAGATTGTAGGAGGCTCATGCCGATATATGTTTGAACGTAGGACAGATGAAGCGATCCAAGAACTCCGTGACGGGATAGAGGCTGTTCCTGATTTTGCGTCCCTGTTTGACATGGGGATGGGAGAGCGTGCAAACAATGCTGTGAATCGCCTGCATGGGAAGTATCGTGTCGGAGACGAGGTGCACTGGACGCTTGTCAGCAGGTTTGTTTCCATGGAGCTAGCACAGAGGCTTGGAGAAACGTTTGTGAGGAAGATTGAAGAACTCGTTGACGCAACTGGGAATCCGACACTTCGGGGTTGGTTGTTTGAGATGCTGTTCTTTGCTCGGATACGAGGGGCAGGGCTGCAGCTTACCACGAGGTCCGAGATAGTCGACGATTGGAAAAGATGTAACGTGATAAGGCTGGAAGCTATGCAAATCCATAAGCTGCAGGAAAAGACAAAAGTAGCAAGGGTGTGCCTGAAGCCATTGAAATGGAATCAGGGGGGCTACGATGCAGTGATTGTTGACTGGAGTGAAAAATTTGTGCGCTTTGTGCAGGTAACGACTAGGCAGTCGCATGACCTCAAACTGCGATACATGGCAAAGTGCCTGCAACTTTTGGGCATTGGGAAGGAGGAAGGCTGGAAGGTGGAGATAGTGTTTGTCGTTCCCGAGGAGATTCTCAACAGCTTCAGCGTGAAGAATGTGGAAAATAAAGGCATTCTTGCAAGGTACGGGTGGACCCGCGGCAATGAAGCGATCGAAGCGCAGGTGTTTGGTATGGATCCCAGAACGCGACGGTAGACCGGCGACATTGATGAGGAAGTTGCCAGGTGAGTCGCTTGATGCCTGACGTGATGGGTTTGCATCGTGTAATGGAAGGTGCACAGGTTGCAACCAAACCAAGCACATGCTTAAACGACCTCGGCTGGATAACGCATAGTTGCCAAGCAACTTAGTTTGATATCAACTTCATTTAGGAAGCAACACAACCAACACAGAGGTTCTTTGGTCACACTAGACCAATTGCTCTGCTCCTATATCCCCCCCAGTTGCAATAGCAGGAGAAGGCTTTCTATGTACAAGCCAACAACGGCGGCAGTATTCTGTTGTGCATGTTGTGTTCTAGTAAATGCAGCATTGACTGTTCTAGTTCACTATGTGACTGCAGAACATTGTCCTCAAAACGAGAGGAGTGCTTGATGGCAAATTTCTTTCGTCAAAAATGGAAATGCCAGTCATGGAGAATCATACTGTGGTCGAGAAACAACCATGCAGAATGGTAGCAAGATGAAGCTAACGTCCATTGTCATGTGCTGCCCGAGTGACGAAGAGCAAAGCATTGCGGCTGGGCCAAAGGTGAAAGACATGCTCCCCTGCGATGCACACTTTGGATCATAAAGCTACAGATATCAACATGATTGAGGGACAAAACATTGAGATAATCTGAACAAGCTTCAGGCAGAGATGGGTTTAGGGTTTGGGACTCATTACGAAGAAAACGAAGCACTGAATATAGTACTGCTGGGTGCCTGCTGTCAGAGCTCATAGGAACCAAGCCTGATTGCAGGTGAGTCTGTTGAATTCAAGGTTAGTGACAAAGTATTGTTATCTACCAAGATGTTGCGTTTCGTGGGCCCCTTCACTATTGTGGATGCTCGTACCATATGGCATCATCCAAAACAACCAACTTTTAAAACAAACCAATTATGGATAGGAGGTTTCTGCCATGTAATGAAAGCTGTGGATGTAAATCTACACTTTGGATCGGTTGATTCCTTATTTTCAAAGTCGATGGGTTTGATTTCACGACGCGTCAGGATATCATGCAGCAGATCTTTATCGGGAACGTAGTGCAAGTTCATGATATTTTGTCTTCCATGAGCTCCCTGAACTCCTTGGTGAGAACTTCCTTTCTGTTGACATAGAGCCATTGCAAAAGACGTATCATGGAGCTGGTATACATCTTCCTGCTCTTCTTCGATATCGTATTCTCGCGGATAGCTTCCACTGATGCTTCGAGCGCTGCTTCGTCCTGAACACGTAAGTTGTCCCACAAAGCAGACTCAGCTTCTGTAGAAGAATGTTTTCTTTTTGGTCGTGCTTTGTTGGTTCTTGCAGCAGCAGTGGGATCTTGAAACATCGAGCTTGGTCCCTCCATCCCATCATCTAACTGTGACGTGCGAGAGGACACTGACATGCCATCTCCTTCCGATTCGTCAATTGCTATCGCTGACTGCACATCATTGCTGGGAGGAGGCGGCGATTGACAACCACAAAATCCAGGATCCTCACTTCGAAAACTGGCACATACTGCATGAAAGTTGCCACCACATTTCCGGCACTTATGTCCAGTCCCAGTCGCAGGGTTGCATGGAGCTCCCTGTATACGACATTCGCGTCCAAACAGGCATTCTCCGCTTGTTTCCGCCATCCCTCAAAAACATAGTATCTGTGATACCAGGGACGGGCCACCCTTGTAGGTATCGGGTTTAGGGTTTAGACTAATTCATTTTCAATGGGCAATTAAAGTTTTGAGTGGGAAAGAGATTTTCAGCAGAAATCAATTGGTATCAGCATATGGGGATTGTCGACTTCATTGAAAATTAGCACTGCACTGCGGTGGTTTTCATCGAGGAATTTCAAATATGGACGACTGAAGACCATCCTGAAAACCATCGAATATTTTTTGTCCTATAATTATGACCCTGTTTATAAAAACGATGATTTCTACGTACAATATAACAATAATTCTATTACACTACTAAAATTAAAATATATTCCTATTGCAGTACAATGCTAATAATATCCAAATAAAACACTTGAGAAACACAATGACAAAATTTCTATTTAAATTATGTTCAATAAATATTAATTACCCTATCAATGTAAATTAATGCTGCAGTGTGGTGCATAAATTACACAATGTAAAAAACGGCGGTATAGCATGAGCAAAGCGAATGCTATGATGAGCACGCAGTGCGAATCTATTCCATCCTGCGCAGTTGTTGAACATTTTCACACTTATATTCTTCATATAACTCAATATACCAATTATCGTAATCGTTTGTTTCACGAATCTTCGGGTGTGATATAATTTCTTATTATATGAACGACTATTTTCATTTAAGCAAGCACTTTTATGATCAGACCATCTTTTATTCAATGAAGTGGTGGTAGATCCAACATAAACAAGGCTATCATCTTTTCGATATCTTATGGTATAAATGAAGCATTTTTGTATAAGAGTATTATTGTCATCATATGCAGCACATGCTTGTAATATGAGATCATTAGGTTTGTGTTTATAGATGTTATCAGTGAGATCGAAATCATGATCACAGACGGTAAGATGTAACGTCATTAAATGAGTGTTAAGGATCAATCCACAATGACATTTAAAGATAAAGGAATCATACACATAGACAAGTGGATCTAATGGATCGAAATGAAGATCAGGGATATGTGCATGCGCAGAGTCAACCTTGATGTCACGACATTTTGTAAAGTAATGTTTAGTTGTTTTTTTATGGATATGGAGGAGCTGTCGAGTAAGAAGGAGACCACATTCACATGAATAAAGGAATGCATCATGTGGAGTGTCATATACATGAGCATCAAAATCAACATTATCATATCGATAAGCGATCTCATTCAAGTGCCATTGTAAATCATTGGCATCTTCAGGGATATGAAATTCATTCGTGAGAGTTCCTAGTTTATCAATGATATATTTTTCCTTTTGGAACATATGTTCATCATCAACGAAGAAGAATTGATCATAAATCTTGAATTCCCAATGATCAGCAATGTGAATACATTCAGGATCAAATTCTCTCATCTTGACATAGAGTGGTGAGTTGTATGATTTGGCACATTGTATGTGTTGTTTCCATGTTTGTTTGGCATCTAGAGAAACACCAACATACATCAATGTCTTATCATGTTTATACTGAATAGTGTAAATAGAAACAACCTCTCTTTTAGGATGTATGTCATTGATCTTTAAACACTTAGCAAGGAGGTTTTGATATCCTTCTAAACCATAGAGTTGATCAAAATAAGGGTGTGAATATTTCAATGAAATTGGCATTATTGTAAACAAGAAACACCTTCTGCAACGGAGGTATTGATATTGAAACAGATTCACTTTTTTAATGCAGGGTTTTTGGTTTTGTGTTTTAAGGTATGAATTCAACCAATTGGTATCAGCATATGGGGATTGTCGACTTCATTGAAAATTAGCACTGCACTGCGGTGGTTTTCATCGAGGAATTTCAAATATGGACGACTGAAGACCAGTGATCAAGGGTTTGCGAGTGGAATAGTAAAGCTCAAGTTGCAATGGAATAGATTCGCACTGCGTGCTTGATCATAGCATTCGCTTTGCTCATGCTATACCGCTGTTTTACATTGTATAATTTATGCACTGTAATGCAGCAATGATTTACATGATATGAAATTAGAAAAAAATCTTGTTTATTATTCTGATTCAAATTTTGTTCAATAAATATTAATTGGGTTATAATATTTTTCCAATGTTTAATCTTGAATCTTGTTCACGGTATTGTAGTGTAATAGGAATAACAAGTGTAGCACAAGTTGCAATGGAATAGATTCGCACTGCGTGCTCATCATAGCATTCGCTTTGCTCATGCTATACCGCCGTTTTTTACATTGTGTAATTTATGCACCACACTGCAGCATTAATTTACATTGATAGGGTAATTAATATTTATTGAACATAATTTAAATAGAAATTTTGTCATTGTGTTTCTCAAGTGTTTTATTTGGATATTATTAGCATTGTACTGCAATAGGAATATATTTTAATTTTAGTAGTGTAATAGAATTATTGTTATATTGTACGTAGAAATCATCGTTTTTATAAACAGGGTCATAATTATAGGACAAAAAATATTCGATGGTTTTCAGGATGGTCTTCAGTCGTCCATATTTGAAATTCCTCGATGAAAACCACCGCAGTGCAGTGCTAATTTTCAATGAAGTCGACAATCCCCATATGCTGATACCAATTGGTTAAGCATATTAAAACGAGGCCGAAAACAACCGGTCATATTGAGGTCTATACTACCCGTGCGAAACCAACCGTTTCGTTTCACAATCAAAGGACCACCCATCACTTGGATGTAAATTGAGAGGGTGGTATAAAAGTATAGTATATTCTGACAACATACAAATAGATATAAACATCCCAATACCTCATACCCTGTAGTAAAATCTCAGTACATGGGTGGGTCCAAAACGCCAAGCAGAGAGGGGTGGAGAAAAAGTCCCACATCCCCTCTTTGACCGGACCCATCCCGGAGTCCGGGGTGTCCCGGCGGGGAGTCAGCCCCGAAAGCCTACACCTACTCCGCCCTCCTGCCTGACGACTAGTATCCTGCCCCGAAACCGGGCTGAGCCTACTCCGCCTCCTGCCTGACCACGGCTATCCTGCCCCGAAACCGGGCTGAGCCTACTCCGCCTCCTGCCTGACGGCTATACTGCCCCGACAGCCTGCTCCGCCTCCTGCCTGTCGACTATCCTGCCCCGACAGCCTGCTCCGCCTCCCGCCTGACGGCTATCCTGCCCCGACAGCCTGCTCCGCCTCCTGGCTGACGACTATACTGACCCGACAGCCTGCTCCGCCTCTGGCCTGACGGCTATCCTGGCGAAACTGACTGCTCCACGGGATGACTGATGACTATACTGTCCCAAGAGTGTGCTCCGCCTCCTGCCTGACGACTATACTGCCCCGACAGCCTGCTCCGCCTCCTGCCTGACGACTATACTGACCCGACAGCCTGCTCCGCCTCCTGCCTGACGACTATCCTGCCCCGACAGCCTGCTCCGCCTCCCGCCTGACGGCTATCCTGCCCCGACAGCCTGCTCCGCCTCCTGCCTGACGACTATCCTGCCCCGACAGCCTGCTCCGCCTCCTGCCTGACGGCTATCCTGACCCGACAGCCTGCTCCGCCTCCTGCCTGACGACTATACTGACCCGACAGCCTGCTCCGCCTCCTGCCAGACGACTATCCTGCCCCGACAGCCTGCTCCGCCTCCTGCCTGACGGCTATCCTGCCCCGACAGCCTGCTCCGCCTCCTGCCTGACGACGGCTATCCTGCCCCAAATCCGGGCTGAGCCTGCTCCGCCTCCTGCCTGACGACTATCCTGACCCGACAGCCTGCTCCGCCTCCTGCCTGACGACTATCCTGCCCCGACAGCCTACTCCCCCTCCTGCCTGACGACGGCTATCCTGCCCCGAAACCGGGCTAAGCCTGCTCCGCCTCCTGCCTGACGACTATCCTGCCCCGACAGCCTGCTCCGCCTCCTGCCTGTCGACTATCCTGCCCCGACAGCCTACTCCGCCTCCTGTCTGACGACTATCCTGCCCCGACAGCCTGCTCCGCCTCCTGCCTGTCGACTATCCTGCCGCCCGACAGCCTGCTCCGCCTCCTGCCTGACGGCTATCCTGCCCCGACAGCCTGCTCCGCCTCCTGCCTGTCGACTATCCTGCCCCGACAGCCTGCTCCGCCTCCTGCCTGACGACTATACTGCCCCGACAGCCTGCTCCGCCTCCTGCCTGACGACTATCCTGACCCGACAGCCTGCTCCGCCTCCTGCCTGACGACTATCCTGACCCGACAGCCTGCTCCGCCTCCTGCCAGACGACTATACTGCCCCGACAGCCTACTCCGCCTCCTGCCTGACGACTATCCTGACCCGACAGCCTGCTCCGCCTCCTGCCTGACGGCTATCCTGCCCCGACAGCCTGCTCCGCCTCCTGCCTGACGACTATCCTGACCCGACAGCCTGCTCCGCCTCCTGCCTGACGACTATACTGCCCCGACAGCCTGCACGCTGGCCGAGTAACCCTCCTTTCTCCCCGCCTGGTTTTTTTGCATTTGGGTACATAATCAGGGTCTCCTCTAGATGCCTTCCTGCCTTCCATCTGACCAGGTTTGCAATGTCTGGCCGGGGGATGACGGAATTCGTCATCATCAGCAGGGCTGAAGTCATGAATCAGTGGAATAATACCGACCTTGAAGCCTTCATTATCAGCGATGGCAGCAATCCAGGTATCTGCTAACCAACAGTTTTCGTAGAGGTCCTTGAGGATTATGGTTTCTTTCTTGCTGTTGTCGATGGATGGTAATTGCAAATAGGCGGCGAAGGCGTGAGAACAAGGCTTACCGTTTCTTTGCCAGAAACCACATGGTCTACACCACTTCTCTTGAAGGCTAACCCAGAATTCAGTGTATCGGGATGGAGAAGGATGTTGAACTGAAGATTCGCCCAATGTCAACTTGACTAACCCTGGAATAGACACCTTGTCTACATGAAAACGCTTTGACTGATGGATGAATTTCCTGTGACATTTGTGTACTTGGTCTGAAACAAAACTATGACGAGGACCACATCGTGGAGATTGAAGGTGAGTGGTGAGAGTGATACACTCCTTCATCCTATGCACCCAAGTTTCTGCCAAGACCATGAAGAAATTGAGGGGGTTAGAGCATCGTGCCAGGTTATTGCGCAGACGATTGTTTTCACTCTCACAAGCATTGTTGGTCCGCACATTGTAACTTCGAACAAAACTGTCCAGTTTCACACTGGACGCAGTTGACGAGTATTGGCATTGAGCATATCTCGCCTGGGGTGCAAAGGATTAGCAATCATGACCGTGCGAAATGGAAGACATGCACCCAGTGTCGAGGCTCGATTTGGTCAAGGTACTCCCACGCCACTCGGTTGTGCTCACGCAATTGTGACATATGGTTGTCAAACTCCTGCTTGGTCCAAGCAGCCTAAGATGATGACAGTGAGTGGAGGAAGTGTGGGACAATGTATGGAGGGGCGCATCTTACAACAGCCTTCCAGAACAGTCCAGCAGTGTTGGGTTGATCTTTGCCTGATTTGGAACCTTGCAATTGGGGGCTTTTATTGCCTACAGACCATGAACTAGTCAGTGTATAACATATATCACAGTATAATACTTCGACAATGAGCATTGACATTGGCGAACAGATGAGTTGCACAGAAAGCAATGTCTGAATGTGGAAGAGCGAGTTGTACTCCTTTGAGAATTGCGGCTCCACGATCCGACATAATGGTAATCGGACCGTTTTTTGCATCCAGCCATTCTCCAAGAATGGTTTGCTTTAACTGATCCCATACCCATTCAGTGTTGTCAGAGGTTTCAGCGGCAACTGTGTAAACTCCATCTTTCCATTCAGAAAAAACAGCTGATGGGTGATAGGAAGTCAACATGACAAACGTGGACGGAATGATTCACCTGCAGCGATGGGCAACACCTTGCCAGTGGGGAGATAACCCTGTATAATCATGGCCTTGCCAGAGAAGTAGCGATTCGAGAAGTGGCAATAATCCTGCCCAGAAGGTCGGAATACAGCAATAAACAATGCACGCTGGTTTTACTTGACCGAGAATACGCAATCCGCAATGTTTGATCAAGTGTAAAATGGAACCATTCGCAAGGAAGGCTCCCATGAAAACACCTTGATACTTGCCGACTGGAGGAGTTTCGAGGAATGAAGCAAAACTGTTTGTGTTAGACTCACAATACTTGGAGATCCACTGGGGTAAAATATTGAAAGAAGCCACATAGTCATCCCATGATCCATTTTCAACTTCAAGGCGAGCAATATAAATGTTATGCAGTGTAGCGGAGATGCCAGTGCGTTTTTTGAACAACTTCTGAATGACTTCGGCTGTCATACGTCGATGAACACTGCCTCCAATGTCCCTCCTGGACCCTTCGGCGATAATAGAACGGAAAGGTTTGGAATGAACTAGATAACTCGCTCCGGCATTTCCCACGGAAGAGCACAATGTGCTATGGTATAGGGTGCTATCCTCCATATTGATGGTAAACTTATCCTTTTTGTGTTGCTTGCCCCTCTTGACGATGACTGTGTACCTGAGAGAATGCAATGAGAGGAAACGACATGAAAGCAACAAGAATGATGCTCACGGGCATGTAGAGCAGGAGCAGCGCATGATATAGCCGGTCATGCCATGGAGTTTTTTGCTAGGAGTATTCTTGATTTGCTTGTTGTAATCCTTCAAGTTGATATGTTTAAGGAATCTTGTACATTCACGTCGTTTGGAGAACTGCAATCCGCGCAACGTCATGACATGGTCAGATGGAGGTTCCTTGTTGTATGATTCTGATTCAGATGAGGAGACACATTCGTCTTCACTAGTCCAAAAGCAGGAGGGCTCTTCCCCGATTGATATGGATTGATAGTTGTGGCTTGCACAACTATCATCTTCAGGCAAAGATGTGTCCGCTCCGTGAGGAAGCAACGGATCTGAAGGGTCATTCCATGTGTGAGGAAGGGGAGGTGATGATAATGAAGAGGTCGGGGCATCGAAGATGAGGGCATAGAGCCGCTCGACACGCTGGATCAAGGACAATTGTTCGGGGGGTTTCATACCCAAGCAACGAAATCCACTTTCAACAATGACAATGTACGACGCATTGGTAGGGAGGTCGAGCTCCAGCTCTTGTTTCACAGCACGTAGCTTGGCACTCATGCTGAGCCTCCTGGCCTTTGTCGAGCCTTCCTCTGCCTGCATTTCCCGCGCAGGGTACAACTAAATGTAAAATCGAAACGTTTGGTAGCGTTTTGTGCAACTTATTATAAAGCACATAGTATGCAATGTATAAGTAATTATGAAAATTTTAAAGTATCGTGACCTGTCAGCAATCGCCCGAAATCTTTGATTTTTGTTGATTCACCTACCCTTGATCTTTAGAAAAACCCTAAACCTACCTTAGAATTTTTGCTGAAAATCTTTTTCCCACTCAAAACTTTAATTGCCCCTCCATGTCTCCACCCGTGACCGTAGGGTAGTCAAGGACCCTCCCCCCGTGTGCTCACGACCGGTGTACGGTCCACCCCTGACCGGGGCCGCCAGCCTCAGCTCCGAAGTTTCCGAGTTCGTACCCCCGCACCGTGCGGCCAGCGACACTGTTCAATTCTGACTCAGTCTTTACTCAAAGTTAAGTTAAAAATCAGTACGAGAACAATCAGTGAGTAGCCGTGCCTGGGCCCCCCTCAGGCAGATGACAGACGGTCACGGAATGGCGGGGACGACGGTGACCCTGACAACTCACCCACCCACCCACCCTCCACTCACTGCAGGCAGCTACTGACCAGCCTCCACCCACTGAGTCGGGGGCGCCAGCCGGGGGTCCGATGAGCGGCTTCCGGCCGTTTGAGGTCACACCACCGGGTACTACTGGGCCCAGTGCCGTAGGCTGGGACTGAGCGGCGGCTTTCAGGCAGGTACGGTACTAACCCTAGGTCAAAATTGTTAGTTTCAAGCTGTAATGGACCGGTACTCAATTTTCAAAGGGGGTCCGAGTGCTCGAAGGGGCCACCGGTTGAACCAGTACCGGGCCAACGGGGAGGGGTCCTTCACGGCATCGCACCACCCCCCGCGGTTCCTACCGTACCGTGTGGTTGGGCCGCCCTTGGAGCCATAATAGTACCGCGGAATGGAATAACCCCTACCCCCTAATCCCGCCGTCTACCCTACCCCTGAAAATATCAACTTTAGGATATGACATTGACCCCAAAGACGACAACCTCCACCCCTACTTTACTAGTAGTACCCTACCCCTCCTGAAGGGCGTACCCCATAGAAATCAGTTTTTCGAACGGAGCGCAATGCCGCTGTGCCGCAGAAGTGCAAGTAGAGGAAATGCAAGGGATGAAGCAGGGAGCAAGAGCTCTGAGGGATATGGCTATCTTCAGGAGGAAAGAGCAGGGAGCGAAACAAGTCCGGGCGCTGGCAGCAGTAGTGGATAGACCAGGAACAGACACTTCAAGGGGATTTCATGGGCGAAGAGGAGCACTTGGAGAGAGGGATAATGCTGGCGATGGCTGCTTGAAAAATGCCCCGGGCCTGTTGAACTCTCCGACTTTCATGCATTCTGAGAGGATGCACATCATTCAGATCTACAAATACCAAAAGCGACATAGCTAACACCTATGGCAGTTGTAGACGCATTGGCCGTCGGGAGAATGAATATCTCGTGTACACAAGATCAATCGGTGAAGCGTTGAACTGATCAAGCTCTTGTCAGGACACTGATATGCGCAAGCAGAGAGTCTGTCAATGGACCTGATCGCAAACAAGGCTCGCAGACTTCGAGACTTGCCGTTTGAAATCAGCCATGGAAGATACAGAAAGAAATGGAAACGGAGAGGGCAGCAACTATTCCAACGGTTCTCTTTGTGACGGATCATGAGGATAACTGATTACTCGAAATGTCTACAGCAGTCATGCATAAAATTCAAAGACGAGATCGACAGGTTGGATTGTTGTTCTCCTCGCGCCGTTTGAGTTTGGTGATGATGATTCCTCCTGAACAGACTTATGCACTTGATGTTGATATGCTGTCAACCGATGCGGTAAGATCGTCAAAGTCAGAGAGTTCGATGCTGATGTCGCGCCAGGATTCGGAGTACAACCATAGCTTCATCAAGATGTTTTTCGGTAACATGACAGCCAGTAAAAGAAGAAGTAATGGAATTGAAGCCTGCTCGTTGTAGGTATCGGGCCCAGATCAAAGAGGCTCCCTTCCTCAAAGCTGATTCATCCAAACTCTCCCTACACCTTGCTTTTCTCTGGCTTCATGGGTTTGCTGCTCTTATACACAGCTATCAACACACCGGTAGGTTTCGGTGATTGGAAACCGGAGTCTTCTTACTTTCTACTTTCAAAGGTTACAGTGGCTTTCTTCTGGGATTCCAATGCCTGCACCAGCATTCCAACATTGAACTTTGATATTTTTGTGGACACGTTTTTCATCTGTGATATACTAAATACATTCTTCATCGGAGTCCACCACCAGGGGAGATACATCGACGACCTGAAGGTGACAGTCAAATTCCTTGTAGTCCGTCTGATCAAGTAGTCATTGACTCTTTGTGCTCTCAGTGGGTGTTCTTCAACTATCTCCGCACCAACTTTGTGTTTGACACCATCACGTCCTTCCCCGTGTCGTACGTTGAAGTTGTCATGCTTTCAACGTGCCCCGTGGTACTCAGAGCGATCTCAATGATTCACATGACATGTTGTGTTTCAGAGTAGCAACCTAGAACTCTCACCCAATGCGCTGAGAATCATTCGCGTGATGAAGCCTCTGCGTCTCTTCAAGATCTTTCGTATTGTCAAGGTTGTGAAGACCTTCAAGCTCATGGACACCCTGGGGAATCGCTTTCGAGTCCCTCCGAGGATCATGCGGCTAAGCAAACTGTTTGCGTCCATCGGCCTCATGGTTCACTTGTGCTCCTGCTTGTATTGGTTGGTCAAAGTGACCACAAACTCGAATGAGGAGGTGTCTCTTTTCATCCAATCAAAGAGCATGCAGGAGGGCATCGATGACGAGTACACTTTATCCTTCTACTTCGTCACAACCATCTTCACGACCATAGGTATGTAGTGGTCGAGTAGATGTCAACAACTGACTTGATCTGCCAAGGTTTTGGAGACGTGTATGCGGAAAACCACGCGGAGAGAGTTTACTGCATTGTGGTCATGTATCTGGGCTCGTTGGTGTTTGGAATTCTATTGGCGGAGGTGCAGCAGATTGTGAACCAGTGGACAAGGCAGGCGAGGAACCGAGACAACCATGTGCAAGCGATCTTGGACTTCTTGAGGAAGAACGAGATTCCTTTCAACCTGGAAAACGAGGTCGTGCACTGGGCCTCGTTCGACTTTGAGGAGACGCAGCGATCGAAAGTCCAGAACGAGGTCTTGAACTCTCTTCCGATGAAACTCCGTCGGAATCTCCTCCACTACATGCACAAGGGAACTCTCAACAGGATCTCCATCTTCAGTGGAGTCGTCCACCCGTCCATGAAGGAGCTGATCCTCGACATCTGGGCGGCGTTGAGGAGCGTGACCTACTACTACGGCTCCATCATCTGCGACTCGACCACCAAGGCTGACAGGCTGATCATAATCTCCACCGGGGTCGCTCAGATCAAGACGTACGCCAACATCTTTGACCTGCGGACTGACGTTGCCTTCAACCAGAACTCTCACGGGACCAAGCTCTTCGACCTGAACCCTGGCGACTACATCGGGGAGTACGCTCTGCTAGGGGACACGGACTGGGGAGCGAGTTACAACCGACTTGACATCACCTGCGAGTCCATGACTCGCCTGATGTGCCTCGTGCTCACCAAGAGCGCCTTCGATGAGCTGATCGCCAACTACCCCCCAGCTCTCAAGGAGGAGCTGCATGCCCGAGGGCAGAAGCACATCACTTCGACGCTCTCGCGCACGCAGGCACTGCGGAGGTCGAGCTCCAACATCCTGATGGAGGCGAGAAGAGCGCGGGTGGAGAACCGATGGTTCTCGCTGACCATGAAGCTGAGGCTGGTCAAGGAGTCCAGCTCGAGCACCCAGGAGCGATTTGCGAGGCATCTGAGCTTGCACGCCTTGAACCCGAGCCTTAACGACGTTCTCAAGGAGTCCAGGAGGGACAACGATGAGTTCTTCTTCTCCCGCAGGAAGCAGGACAGCGACAGCGGGATCAAGATCGCCCTTGACTCCGTCTGCGACTCGGAGGAGGAGGATGGTGGGGGGATCGTGCCGACGCGCAGGGAGGTGGCTCGGCACAAGGATAAGCGACGGCAGTCGACTTTGACACATGCCTCTTCCTTGTCAAACTCGAGGACCGGCATGAAGGATCTGGCAGACCTGACGGATGACCTCGGGTCGACCATACACGCGGGATGGGGCCGGGGAGACGTGGAGGAGTTGCGGGAGGCGATGGCGGGGCTGCAGGGGCAGCTTCAGCTGGTGATGGAGAAGATCGAGAAGATCGAGACCATGACCCCTGAGACTGGCTCGCAAGTGGGAGAGGAACTTTCGTTCCAATCAGGGATGGTGTGAATCATTGGAGTGCAAACTGACATTCAGATCCTTGGGGAAAGAAGAGTGAGGGTGAAGGTGCGAGAGCGAGCGGCGCGGGGAGGAAATCTGAACATTTTTACAAACAAGACTACCTTAACACATGTAAATAGACATCGAGAAATGAAAAGTACATTGAACAAGAGAGAGAGAGTTGACAGGGATGTGATGAAGGAGGAATTTTTTCGATGAAACGGAGGTGATAACTGAGATGGCGACACCGGAAGGATCTCCAGCTGAGATAATGGGGAATCACTGAGAGTTTTTGAATTTTGCTCGCATCTGCTGAAAACTCATGGAGTTCGCCATGTTGGCAGACATGCGAGCCTGGGAGAAGCTGTTATGCAGGATAGGAAGAAGAGAAGCGAAGAGGAGAAAAGAAAGCCAAACAGCAGCAGAAGGAACAGAGGAGAGAAGGAACAGAAGGAGGGGAAGCAGAAGGTGGGGGGGAAGAAGGGAAGAGGAGGAAGGAGAAGGGAGCTGGTAGGAGAGAAGGGAACCTTGCTCTGCTCCTGCTGGGCTACCATGTCCAGCTTGCCCTCCCCACCCTTGTCTTTGACTTTCTCTTCAGTGTTGAAGGCGTACAAGGCGCTCATGAAGTAGATTCCCCGCTGCCCGTTCTCCCACTCTACCTGCCACACCAGTCAGGGGAGGAGGAGAGAGTCAGGGGAGGAGGAGGAGAGAGTCAGTGGTGGAGGAGGAGAGAGTCGGTGGTGGAGGAGGAGAGAGTCGGTGGTGGAGGAGGAATTCAGTGGAAGAGGAGGATGCAGTCAACGGAGGAGAATGGAGTCGGGAAACGAGAGAGTCAGGGGAGGAGGAGAGATGAGAGCACTGTCTGCGTGCACAGATGGCAGACTGCTCTCAGTCTTACCTCACATGCAAACTTGCCGGGTAACACTCGCACAACCGTACCGCTGACGCCTGTGGAGGCAAGACAGACATGAGGGACCAGAGGCATCTCCACCATGCAGGTGAAGGAGCGAGGGAGAGTTGACGCTAGAGATCAGGCGGCAGCAAGATCATGATACATACAACTGGTGAGAATGAAACAAGAAGAAGATGAAACAACATAACCATGAAATGACAACGCAAGGAAGATAAAACAAACAAAACGATGATACAAAACATCAAGATGAAGATGAAACGACAACTAGGTGACGAAGACGTAGACTTACCCTGCTGCTTGAACCTGCCGAGGTCCTTGCGGAGGTAATGAGTAGACGCCTGATACTCCTCGAACATTCTCACTCGTATCCCTTTCCGTCAGTCAGTCATCATCCTCCTCCTCCCCAGCCCCGCTCCCGTCCTCTATCATTCCCTGCTCTATTCTCCACCTTGCTGCCTGCTGTGTCCTGCCCATGACCCTGCCCCCCCCCTTGCCCTCCTCTTTGATCTCCATCTCCTCCACCACCTCTTCATCTCCTCTCACCTTTACATATCTCACTTCCTCCCTCGTCTTCCGGCTTCCCAAGCACCATTCGCTGTAAGAACCAGGTGAGGAGCACATTACATGCTCACTACCTCTCGATCCGCCTATGCCTGTGCCCCTGCCTCTCCCACTCCCTCTGCCGCTCGCTCTTCCTAGTCAGCAAGATGCACATGTATCCACGGATAAGACACTCAAGTACCACGAGGTAAGAGAGCAACACGTGTGGAATTTGCTCTGGCTCTTGCATGCACAACTTCTCATGTTGGAGGAGAAGCCGATGTAGATAGATGCTCGAGCGAGATAGCGTAACTAGACAACGAGGGGAATACAAGGAAAGGGATAGGAAGGGGGAAGGAAGATGGGGCCATGGTGCATGGTGAACAAAACACAGCCTGCATACTGCTCCTGCTCCGGCCCCTGCTCCTGCCCATGTTCCTGCCCATGTTCCTGCTCCGGCCCCTGCTCCTGTCCTTACAGTTTCTTCTTCTCCTCATCATCTTCCTCTTCCTCTTCCTTCTCCTCCTCCTCCTGACTTACGTCGAACTTCTTTCTGCCGAACACATCCCATAAGTTCGGCGCCGCCATGGCTGCGGTATCTCCTCGACCTCAAGGGTAGGGGGGGTACGGTAAGGGTAGGGGTACATGGTAAGGGGTGGGGGGACCAATCAAACACCGGTCTAAATGTAGGAAAAGGAAGGGGTACTTGTGTATACAATGGGTAGGGTTGGAAGCACTCCATCAAAAAGGTAGGATGGTATGAAAATTTCTTCAAAACAGTGGGTACTAAAAGGTCAATCGAGGGGTAGGGGTATGTTCAATATAACCAGGGGAGGGTGCTTGGTTTCTCGGAGGAAAGGAAATGGCCTTTCGTTTAGCGCACCAGGAGCAGGAGCAGGAGCAGGAGCAGGAGCAGGAGCAGGAGTAGGAGCAGGAGCAGGAGCAGGAGCAGGAGCAGGAGCAGGAGCAGGAGCAGGAGCAGGAGCAGGAGCAGGAGCAGGAGCAGGAGCAGGAGCAGGAGCAGGAGCAGGAGCAGGAGCAGGAGCAGGGGCAGGAGCAGGAGCAGGGGCAGCAGGGGCAGGGGCAGGGGCAGGGGCAGGGGCAGGGGCAGGGGCAGGAGCAGAAGGAGCAGGAGAAGGAGAGGAAGGGAGAAGGAGAAGGAGCAGGAGCAGGAGCAGAAGGAGCAGGAGCAGGAGCAGGAGCAGGAGCGATGACGATGATAATATGCTTTGACATTGATTATGTGATTGATAATGTGAGTTGACAAACGATGATACCGCAGGCGAACAGCAAGATCATGTTTAACGGATCTGTTCTTTATCCCCTGAGACCCATCAGTTACTCAACTCCCAGGTGAAGAACTCATGATATTCATGTTGTTATATGATACAGATGGTTTTACTCTGTTTGTTGTATGATACACAGATGTTTGTTTTCTGTCTTCTTTCTCCCCTCCATCGTTTGTTCCCTTCATTTTGTACCAAGTGTCCTCAATGCAATTCTTCCGTGCCTTTTCGTCTCCTGATTTTCTGTCTTGCGATTTGAAACTTTGGTCGATGAATTCACTGGGCTGCATGCAGGGAGGAATATTTCTTGCCAGGATGGGAACCTGAGTACCCCCTGACTGCCAAGGTGAGATGAAGTGAAGTACATGTTGGAGATGATGAAGATGCTAATGAGGTTGAGGGTTCGTGAAGATGTATGTTGTTGACGTTTGGTTGTCCGTTGTGTTGTGTTGCATTCTGCTGCAGCTTGTGCTGATGTTGATGTTGTGTTTGCTGCTGTTGTTTTAGTTGTTTGTAAATCAAGATGACATGCTCATTCTGATGTGATTCTTGCCAAACTGCGTTTCAATCCCTGCTCCTCATCATCATCATCATCATCATCATCATCACCATCATCATCACCATCATCATCATCATCATCATCCTCTGAATCTTCTTGATGATGATCCTCAACTTGCTTACCTGGTTGCTCAGCCCATCTCAACTCCTGGACCCTGGGGCTCCCATACCGACGCGTAAGTTCTTCCCTCCTCCCTCCCTCCCTCCACATCATCTCTTCTTACCACATCCTACTTAAGCCTTTGCTTCTTACTCTTTCCCTTCCTCTCTACATCTCCCTCTCCCTCCTCCACCTCCTCCCTTCTTCTCCCTCTCTGTCCTCGTTCCCTTCCCCTCTCCTCTCCCCTCCTCCCCCTCCTCTCTCCCTCCTTGTCCCTCTCTCCCTCCTCTCTCCCTCCTTGTCCCTCTCTCCCTCCTCTCTCCCCTCCTTGTCTCTCTCTCCCTCCTCCCTCTCTCTTCCCTCTCTCCCTCTCTCCCTCCTCCCTCCTCCCTTTTCCTTTCCTGCCCTCCTCTCACTTTGCTTCAGTTACTGGATGGTCCCCGAGAGCGAATACCATTGAACCTTGAACGTCTTCATATGTAGACTAGAGTGCACAGGAGGAGGAGGAGGAAAGAAAAACTTGATGATCATTGCAGTGTAGCTATTCAACCATGTCCTCTTCCAACTCACACCCTGGCTCCTTCCACTCCCCTGATCTCCCCCCCGCCCCCCACGCCTGCTCTCCCTCCTCCTCCTCCTCCTCCTCCTCCTCCCATCTTGTTCGAGTTCCTCTGGTTTATATTCACTCTTATTCTGTTTCCTCTGTCTTCACTTCCTCGCTTGTCTCCTGCATCGGCTCCTGGAAACTCAGTCAACCTCCACTCTGTCACTCTCCTCCTCCCCTCTCCCCTCCCCTCTCTTCTTCTTCCCCTCTCCTCCTCCCCTCTCTTCCTCCCTCCTTCCCCTCTCCTCTTCCCTCACTCCCCTCCCTCCCCGATTCTCCTCACTTGCTCCGACACACCTCTTCTTCTCCCCGTAAGTTCGCGTCCTCGTTCTCCTGGTTCAATCTTTCTCCCTGCTCCTCCTTTCTCTGCTTTTCCCTTGCGCAGGAGGCAAGAAAGAGCTCGCGCACTTGCTTCTCCGTAAGGCTCCACTGCTGGATAGTCTGAAGCTCTTCCTACATCTTTCAGTCATTCCACAGCCGCCAGCTTCTACCCTACACTCCTCCATCTTGTACTGTCCCTCCGCCGCCGCCGCCACCACCACCACCATCATTATTTTCAACTCTATCATCATATCATCATCATCATCATCATCATCATCATCATCATCATCATCATCATCATCATCATCATCATCATCATCATCATCATCATCATCATCATCATCATCATCATCATCATCATCATCATCATCATCATCATCA